>NC_139811.1:491922-496922 GCF_963457635.1 Microchirus variegatus
GGAGACAGACAGACAGACAGCGTAGATGTATTTGTGCTTCTCAGCAGCAGGGGGCGCTCACAGTGATGATGTGTCAGTGCTTCAACCAAACTGTAAAAAAACAACAACCCTGAACTGTCCCTTTAAGTGAGGGGGCGTGGCCTGTGTTGTTTTCCTGTTTCTGTCTAAAAACAACAAACAGCTCACACACACATTGTTCTCCAGGATGTGAGCTCAGCCTCGGTCATGTGACCGGGTCAGGGGGCGTGGCAGGAACACAGATAAGGTTCATGTCTTGGACAGGGGGCGGGGCCCGAGTGCGGCTTCCTCATTGGTCAGCGCAAAACAATCCATGCACGTCAGAATGGACACACTTCAAGGTTAAAGGTCAAAACGCAAGCACGAGCAAACGCTAACAGTCTCTGCTGCTGCTAACTGGCGCTACCGTTAGCATCACTTTGCTCATGGTCGCTTCTGTTAGCATCCCTTTGATCATGTTAGCATCACTTTGAATATGGTCACTACTGTTAGCATCACTGTTAGCATCACTTTGATCATAGCCACGTCTGTTAGCATCCCTTTGATCATGATCACTACCATTAGCATCACTTTGATCATGGTCGCTTCTGTTAGCATCCCTTTGATTATGGTCACTACTGTTAGCATCACTTTGATCATAGCCACTTCTGTTAGCATCCCTTTGATCATGTTAGCATCACTTTGATCATGGTGGCTTCTGTTAGCATCACTTTGATTATGGTCACTACTGTTAGCATCACTTTGATCATAGCGACTTCTGTTAGCATCCCTTTGCTCATGTTAACATCACTTTGATCATAGCGACTTCTGTTAGCATCCCTTTGCTCATGTTAACATCACTTTGATTATGGTCACTACTGTTAGCATCACTGTTAGCATCACTTTGATCATAGCCACTTCTGTTAGCATCCCTTTGATCATATTAGCATCACTTTGATTATGGTCACTTCTGTCAGCATCACAGTTAGCATCACTTGGATCATGTTAGCATCAATTTGATCATAGCCACTTCTGTTAGCATCACTTTGATCATGATCACTACCATTAGCATCACTTTGATCATGGTCACTTCTGTTAGCATCCCTTTGATCATGATCACTACTGTTAGCATCACTGTTAGCATCACTTTGATCATGGTCGCTTCTGTTAGCACCCCTTTGATCATGTTAGCATCACTTTGATTATGGCCACTTCTGTTAGCATCACTTGATCATAGCCACTTCTGTTAGCATCACTTTGATCATGGTCACTTCTGTTAGCATCCCTTTGATCATGGTCACTACTGTTAGCATCACTTCGATCATGTTAGCATCACTTTGATTATGGCCACTACTGTTAGCATCACTTTGATCATGGTCACACTGTTAGCATCACTTCGATCATGTTAGCATCACTTTGATTATGGCCACTACTGTTAGCATCACTTTGATCATAGCCACTTCTGTTAGCATCACTTTGATCATAGCCACTTCTGTTAGCATCACTGTTAGCATCACTTTGATCATGGTCACTACAGAGTGGACTTTGGTGTGTCAGAGTGAGTGCTCTGTGGTTCTTACTGTTCCTGCTGCTCTTCAGTCTCAGCAGCTTCTGTGTGGACACCAGGTCTCCGCTCTTCACCGCCTGCAGCAGCTCCTGCTCCTTCCCCATGCTCCGCCCTCTTCCTCCTGACCTTATTCAGATCACACTTCCTGCTCAGAGCGCCACGCTGAGCGCCGCAGACATCACAGACGCCACAGACGCCACCGACGGCGTCCTCAGAAGAGACTTCCTGTGTCCTCGGCGGAGACTTCCTGTGTCCTCGGCAGAGACTTCCTGTGTCCTCGTTTGGACAGACCAACTGTGGAAATGATCATAAGAAGAAGAATGAAAAGGTGTTTAAACGTCATGTGACGACTTTCATCTGCAGTGTCAGGCCACGCCCACTTTGAACACGTTTTAAAACTAAGCATGTTGCTATGGTTACGAGTGTTAGCTACACGTTTAGAGACGAGCTCCTTCGACTTTAATAAAATGAATAATAAGATAATAATAATATCATTAATAATAAAAAGTGTTAAAAATATTCACATTTAAGACTTTTGGTGAAGAACGAATATTTGATGAATTGTTTCTTTATTTTAGTTCAAAGTCGACGCTGGTTTGTTTCGTCCACTAAAACATACGTCACATCCTACGAGTCCACGACAAACGTCTCAGAAACAAGGACATTCCCAGCATTTGGACATGAAGACGTTTGGACACAAAGATGCACAAAGATGTCTCTTCAGTAGATGTCTCTTTATTAAATGTCTCTTTATTATTAAATGTCTCTTTATTAAATGTATCTTCAGTAGATGTCTCTTTATTAAATGTCTCTTTATTAAATGTCTCTTCAGTAAATGTCTCTTTATTAAATGTCTCTTTATTATTAAATGTCTCTTTATTAAATGTATCTTCAGTAGATGTCTCTTTATTAAATGTCTCTTTATTATTAAATGTCTCTTCATTAAATGTCTCTTCAGTAGATGTCTCTTTATTAAATGTCTCTTCAGTAGATGTCTCTTTATTAAATGTCTCTTTATTAAATGTCTCTTCATTAAATGTCTCTTTATTAAATGTCTCTTCAGTAAAGGTCTCTTTTCTTTATTAGTGAAGTCACTTCCCTCATCAGTGAAGTCCATGTCAGGTTTTGTCAGAGCTGGATCTTGGTTTCTCTTCACTAACGTTACATAAACCTCCTCAGTTACTGTCAGTCTCACTCACACTAACCTCGTCCTCGTCCTGGTCCTCGTCCCTCAGGCTTTTCCTTATCCTCGTCCCCGTCCTCGTCCCCGTCCCCGTCCTCGTCCCTCAGGCTTTTCCTTTTCTCGCTGCATTCATGACGAGACGAACAAAGCTGATGAATGTACACAGTCGGTCGAGTGGAAACCAACAAAGGCTTTTTTTTACGGCTCACGCTGACATTTATCAGAGTCCAGAGTGAAGTTAGTGAAGCACGATGAATTGTGAGGATTTATGATGTTTGACTCCAAGAAGAGCGCCACCAACAGGCCATTTTAGGAATCGACACCAATACAAACCGATATTAACAAGCAGATATGGTTCTCTGGTTAGTTTTGTTCCTTTATGTGATATTATTACAGCAAACACATCAGAAATAATTATAATACAGATATTAAATCAACATTATATTTTGTAAACATGTTTAATACATAATATATCTATATAATATAATAATCCAATTATTGATTTAATATAAGGGACACATCAAGAGTTAAGACAGTGTTTTAATAACATGTAGGTCCAGACAAACCAATCTTCATTTAAAAAACTTTCAATTTAACATTTCCGTGATGATTTACACCATAAAACAAAACGATAAGGACGTGACTTTAAATGATAAACCGACAGTGACAGTTTCTCTCAACATCGGCTCAAATTAAACACAAATAACGGACAAGGAAAAGATTTCTCACTGCAAATATCTTCAATTACACGCAGGTTAGCGGTCACTGTGGCCCACGTCTAAATCACTACTTCACTCACGTTACACGACTCTGTGACGTCAACAAAATACGCCGAATTCAACGCCAGTGTCGTATGTTTTCCGTCACGAATAATAAGTCGTTCTTTTAGTGGAAGAACTTAGATTTTAGAGACACGCGACGGAAGAAAGTGGTTTTTCGCGGCCGGAGTCTGGATGTAAACAGAGGACAGACGACCTTTGAGCTGAGGTCAGTTAACGCACCTCGCATCACGCAAACTTCACGCAAACATCACAGGTTTAACCAAACTAACTTGTTTGAAACTCACTTTTCTTTCGTCGTCTCTTCCGGAACTTTCAAACCGCTGGACGGTAACGGACCACGGTGGCACTTTGTGCCGAGGCTGCGGGACAATTCCCAGCGTCGATATTCCGGGAAAAATCCACTTTCTTGGAATGTTCGTGTTCGTTGACTGTTTGTTTCCGGAAGTATTAGCTCGTAGTTTCCTCTCGGCGCGAAGCGAACACGCGATTTTTGGACTAATATTTCTTTGGACTTTTCTTTTTTTTCCTCGACTCGACTTTGACTCCTCCTGCTTTTCTCCGCGCGCCGTGAATGCCACATTCATGTCGCTGGATTCTCCACAGTGTCGAGGTGCCGTGAACGCAACACGAAACATCCGCCGGATACTTTCAAAATAAAAGCCTTTCACGGGGCACAATAGGATACGGTGCATTATGTAATAAATCTAAATCAACTGGCCGTTAAATCCTCCTAATATGTCAAAGAGACTCAGGAATAATGTTCATATAACAAACTGAACTCACCAACAAACACAGTACACACAAAATAGGCCACAAATCATGTTTTGGCATCATGTGGCGCCACCTACCACCGTCTACCAATCACTGCAGTCAGTAGAGTCTCAGCTGCCGAGCAAACACTGGTTGCCAGTTACATCAGAGCTACAAAGGCAGAGAAAACGAAACGTAAAAGACCTCGGTATTTTGAATTTGTGTAGTAACCGTTTTTGGCCACATGCTTAGATGTGGCGCCTTTAAAACGTATATTTTTCTTCTGTTAAAGACGTTTGTGTAAAACACTCAGAGAGCGCAGAGTGTTAGCACAGTGTTAGCACAGAGTGTTAGCAAGGAGTGTTAGCACGTAGTGTAAGCACGGAGCATTAGCACCGCGTTAGCACAGAGTGTTAGCACAGCGTTAGCACAGAGTGTTAGCACGTAGTGTAAGCACGGAGTGTTAGCACCGCGTTAGCACGTAGTGTAAGCACGGAGCGTTAGCACGGAGTGTTAGCACCGCGTTAGCACAGAGTGTTAGCACAGCGTGTTAGCACCGCGTTAGCACAGAGTGTTAGCACGTAGTGTAAGCACGGAGTGTTAGCACAGAGTGTTAGCACCGCGTTAGCACATCGTTGCCGTGGGCGCCCCCTGCTGCTGAAAACCCACCAGAGACACAGAGTTGTTGATCCACGTCTTTATCTCAGTGTGAGACAGACGT
>NC_139811.1:506922-566922 GCF_963457635.1 Microchirus variegatus
ACCACAAACATAGCTTTCAAAATAAAAAGCAGACAAGTATTTTGTTAAAAAGTGAAAAACTAATAAAAACCAAAAGTGTCACGAGTGATTAGAAAAGATTTTATTGAGCGACAAAACTAAATTGACTACAGTCAGGTCTGCGTCATGTGACGAGACCCTTCACACACACACACACACACACACACACAGGTGAAAGGCACAGTGTGACTCACCTCAGACCAGCAGTCTTTTCATTGACTTCAACAACAACACATGAATATAAAAAGAGGAACACAGCGTCGCCCCCTGCTGGTGGGCAGACCTCAGACTCCACAGGCACTTATGAGAAGCCTCACATGAACACGGACTCGCCTCCGTGGGGGGAAAGCGGGTGAATCGTCCGTTTAATGAACAGAACCTTTGAACTTGGTTTGTTTGCGTGATTATTTTAGACAAAAATCAACAGAACAATTTAAAATAAAAATCAACCTAAAACTTGTTGAAGTATGAGGGAAAACATGGCTTAGACTTGGCAGAGGAACAAGAACTGGAGCTGGTTTTTAAATCAGACTTCAGAGACTCAGATTCTCGTTGTTGTCATGGAAACCGGAGGCTGAGGGCGTGGTTTACCGCTCTGAGGGCGTGGTTTACCGTTATGAGGGCGTGGTTTACCGTTCTGAGGGCGTGGTTTATACCGTTCTCCGCGCTATTGCTCGTCCCGATCGCTGCCCACGTTAAAGGGATAGTTCAGGGTTTGTATGTGATGCTGTCACACAGTCAGCGCCCCCTGCTGCTGAGACACAGAAGACAACCTGAGACACAAGGAATATCTGTATAAAACTATTATTTATGAAGTTTACTTAAGTTAGAAGTTGGTCCATAAAATATTCACTGATGAATCAAAGGTTAAAACTGGCTGATGATTAATTTAGTCATCAGTGAATTGATGAATCAGCTGAGTCACTTTAAGTCTACGTCACATGATCATGTCTTTATCTTCACTGTGAGACTGACATTTGTAAACCACTCACTCTCCCACACCAAAGTCCACAGAGAAAAACACAGGAGCTGCTGCTGCTCCGCTGCCTCGTGTGGTCACTTTGTGTCATGCGGTCAATCAAACACTGAAGACTTTGACCTCGGTGACGGAGGCAGCCGTGGATCAACAATCACAGCGAGATAAAGACGTGAACATGTGACGAAGACATCGTAGACGTGAAGTGACGTAGATTATATTGTGAGTCTGTGGTGAAGTCCTTGTGTCTGTGCTGCGTCTGTTACCACAGTCTCTCACTCACTCACACTTTAAAATAGAAGTTGAACTTTCCCTTTGAAAGGCAGAGGCCGACACCAACTAAATATTCCAAGACCCTCATTCACGGTAAAAGGTCACGTCAGAAAGCAGCTTAGTTAGCTTTAAAGCCCAGGAAAGTTCTCCAGCGTCCCTCACAGTCACATTTCTCTCTGATTACAGAAGCAGCAGAGACATCTGATCGCTGTCCACCAGGAGCATCATCATCATCATCATCATCATCATCATCATCCTCTTCCTCCTGCCTCTACAGACGGCCGTCGCTCACAGATTCAGACATTTACACAAAAATTAAGCAGCCGGCTCTGTTTGGGTGAAGGAATCACCAAAGTGGAGGTTTGTGTCACCGCGACGAGCTCCTCTCTTTGCTGATGCAGTCGTCCTGGCTGCTGGTGTCTCCGTTGGCCGCCGTCACACAGGTGCGTCTCTTCTTCCTGCGGTGAGACATGGCGTCGCCCTCAGAGCCCGATTCAGCCTGAGGAACACGGAGCACAGAGCAGGTGTCACAGTGTGTTCTGTTACAGCAACGGCAACGCGTGACAGAAACGTGACGGAGACACGTGACGGCGACGCGCAACGGCGACGGAAACGTGTGACAGAAACACGAGACAAACACGTGACCGCAATACGTGACAGAAACGTGACAGAAACGTGAGGGAGACGTGACGGCGACACGTGTTGCACCATTTACTGTGTATTTATAGCGCATTTACTGTGTATTCACAGCAAATTTATTGTGTATTTACAGTACATTTACTGTGTATTTACAGCGTATCTTTACCATGCATTTACCACATATTTACTGTGTATTTACAGTGTTTTGTTTACTCGCAGCCTCCCAAAGCGACGAGACCCATCCCGTTGTGTATGAAGCTCAACATACGGCTTAAAGAAAACGTATGAATTATGCGTCACCTACGTCAGAGTCTGACGAGCTTGAGGAGGACGATGATGAAGAGTCACTGGAACTGTCAGAGGCGATGCCCGTCGACTCCTGCAGGTCCACCTTATCAGCCAGAGCCGCCATGTCAGGCCTCTCCTGCTTCAGGATCCTGACAAAGAGACAAAGAGCAGCAGTGACCACAATGACAGCTTCTTAAATGTGAATATTTTCACGTTTCTGTCATTTTTCAGCTTCTTACATGTGAATATTTTCACGTTTCTGTCATTTTTCAGCTTCTTAAATGTGAATATTTTCACGTTTATGTCATTTTTTCAGCTTCTTAAATGTGAATATTTTCACGTTTCTCAGCTTCTTAAATGTGAATATTTTCACGTTTCTGTCGTTTTTCAGCTTCTTAAATGTGAATATTTTCACGTTTCTGTCGTTTTTCAGCTTCTTAAATGTGAATATTTTCATGTTTCTGTCATTTTTTCAGCTTCTTAAATGTGAATATTTTCACGTTTCTGTCATTTTTCAGCTTCTTAAATGTGAATATTTTCACGTTTCTGTCATTTTTCAGCTTCTTAAATGTGAATATTTTCACGTTTCTGTCATTTTTCAGCTTCTTAAATGTGAATATTTTCACGTTTCTGTCATTTTTCAGCTTCTTAAATGTGAATATTTTCACGTTTCTGTCATTTTTCAGCTTCTTAAATGTGAATATTTTCACGTTTCTGTCATTTTTCAGCTTCTTAATGTGAATATTTTCGTGTTTCTGTCATTTTTCAGCTTCTTAATGTGAATATTTTCGTGTTTCTGTCATTTTTCAGCTTCTTAAAGCGGAACTAGACCGGAAGTTCCTATTATCGCTGTTTTTTTTGGTGTGTATCTGCGTCATTACCTTGTTTATGAAGCCTGACGGATCGAAACAAACAGTTCAGCCATTGCTGAGAACGTTGTGTTTTATTGTAATCTCAGGCTCAACGAGATCACTGAAAATCCCGTAAACGTTACGTAAGCAGCGGTTCTCCTGAACAACCGATCCTCCTGCTCCGGGCACTAGTCCGGGCACATCCGGTTGCGTACATTGAACCGCAGAAGAAGAATAACGTCCGTTGTGGAGGTGTTTCACGAGCAACAGTGTCTTCTGACTCTGGGTCTGACTCCGGTTTAAAGTCATAAAGGGACTGAGGCGGGGAGTCGTGACGAAGCTATTTTTAAACACTGTTAAAACAATGTTTTGATAATGAGTAGCAGTGTATCCACCGCTCCAGAGGGGGGAGCTGCGCTTCTGAGAGCTGACGTGATAGATTACGTAACTTCCAGATACCTGGCCAATCACAACACAGGTGGGAAGGCTCTACGCTGGCTGGCCAATCACAACACACTCTGTCTTCTCGGGCAAGATTTATGGCTAAAAATAGCGCAACTGACAAGCGCTTCGAAAAGGACAGATTTCAATCGGCTCGTTTACATCAACTAGGAGGATTTGACCATAAAAACAACTTCATATATGTAAGTAGACCTCCATAACTCACATATATGTGCAACAGGACCACTCTATGTGACCTTTAAATGTAAATATTTTCACGTTTCTGTCATTTTTCAGCTTCTTAAATGTGAATATTTTCACGTTCATGTCATTTTTTCAGCTTCTTAAATGTGAAGACTTTCATGTTTTATTTCGTAGACTGAAAGCGACAGGATTGTGGACAGAAAGACTTACCGATACCACTTCCTGGAGAGCTTGGGTCGTCCTCGGACAGTTTTGTGCCAGACGATGGGGAAGTTTGTGGAGCTGGCAAAGTTCTGTGTGATGGCGATGGTCACGTCCAGGTTCAGGACGACGTGCCACCATCCTCCTGCAGACACACAGCTAGTTAGGATTAACATCAGGAGGAGACACTTTTCATGAGATCGTCCACGTAAACGTCATCAACTCCAACAATGGTCAGAAATAACTACATAAGTAACTGTTGAAATAAAGAATATTAAGAAGTGCGTTACACGACAAAGAAAACTTTCCATCAGTAAAACATCATCATTTCCAAACACTGCTCAATATTTTCTGAGGTTTTATGCAGTGATGGATGAATGGAGGACATAATGGACGGGTGCTGCTGTTCTTCACTGACCAGGCACAAAGACGGTCTCTCCAGGTTTCTGCAGGATCTCCAGGGGCGTGAACTCTGGGGGCCAGGTGGGCTGCTGTGTTCGGGGGTAGACCACGTTGAACCACGTGATGGCCTCGTCCTGCTGGTTTCCCCCGTCCTCTCGGCTGACTTTGATCAGCTCTCTGGGTGTGTTGGTGGGGAACAGGCACCACCTCTTGTGACCCTGGACCAGGGCGTTCCAGGCACTGGTGCCCAGCGGGTCGATGTGGATGCCGGTGCCAGAGCGAGCCGGGCCCATCACAAACCACCTGACGAGCAGTTGGAGGAGGTTAATGTCGTAGCTGTGCGAGAACAACGAGATAAATCCTGCTACAGGAACTGGATCAGAAGAGAGAAAAGCTCATCGCTGCGTTAAACCTCAGTCACGTTTCCTCATATATTGTAGAATTGATGCGCCCTTACCCTTCAGTCTGTTTGTATACGTGAAAAATCCATTTCAAACAAACGCTGCTTTACTATCACACAGTTCTTTTCCATCAGTGACAGCAGAGGCTCCAAGTGAGCTGAGCCCATTCTAAAAGGTCACTGATCGGTCAGAGAGTAAAGCCCTGAAATTTCAAACAAAAATCAACGGGGTGTACTTTGCAGGTGCGGCTCTTTTATTTTGAGAAGACCCGCAGCCGCGGCTGGAGTTCAACAGAGTCTGCCGGCTCTGACCGCGTTTTGCATTACGTTCATCTGCGCAATACCATAGCTGTCACACTTCTGATGTCTTTGACATGGATGAGACAGAAGGACTGACTGTAGCCTCACATGAAATGCTCAAAATTCACGTCTAATTAATGACAACGCTAATCTGTCTGTCGCTCATGAGCCACGGAGCGACAAAAACTCACTGGGCTGGACTAAACCAAAATAGTGGAAAAAAAGGGGGGGGGGGTTCTCTGAAGACAGACTGTTACCTGTGAAGCACAGGTGCTGTAAAACACCTCTATTAGCATGTGGTACTTTCCTCCTAATGAAATTCACCATAAAAAAAAAAAAAAAAAAATTTAAATTTAGTCGACCAATCACAATTTTGGTTGAGCCAGAGCGTGTCGACCAATTAGTCGACCAGTCGACTTTGACTTTACAGCCCTAACCTGAGTCGGGCTGACACAAACGATTATTGCTGCGATTATTTGACTAATCGGATTAGGGTGGGGGAAAAAAATAGATTCACATAGGAATCGCGATTCTAATCATCCACGATTCTCAATCGATTCATAAACTTAAAATCGATTATTTCTATTTTGAAAAACCCCACAAAACACTAGTCTGTGTTATTCATGTACGGTTTATTTTTGTAATTTCTGGGAGAAAAAGGCAGCTAGTCTAAGCTTCTATTTATGCAAGTTATTTTTTTGTACAGTAAGTTTTTATTTGTTTTGAATGAATAAATGTGTGTGATCACATTATCACATTATCTTAGACAAACTCTATAGTTTTGATGCCATCATTTGCCTCAACACACTATGGATTGTATCAGTTTTTGAATCATGACTCGTATGAATCGAATGGTGAGCCACGCAAAGATCCACATCCCTAAATCAGATCATGGGTAAATTACAGCGTATCGCTCCAGCGTGCAGCTGCAAAATAAAATGAAGGCACAACTCTGGCTTTAAATGCTGTAAATCATTGGTTCTCAAAGTGCGGCCCGGGGGCCAATGGCGGCCCACAGAAACATTTCTGGCGGCCCCGCAATGAATTACAGTTGATAGTTTTAATCCAGGAGCGACTAAGCTTGTTAAATGTTTATTGGACATTACTGGATACAGACCAATAAGTGCAAACAAAAATACTGGGTATTGACCTGGTTTCTATATGGTGAATTTTAGTGTATTATTGGGTTATAAGCTGGTAATAAGCAGGTAGCTACAGCCCTCAATTACTAGCTATTTACCCAGTAAATATATGGTAACAGAAATGTGTTACTTGGTATTAACCTGTAATTAGAAGGTAAGAACAATGGCCAAAATAATACTGGGTAATTACCCAGTAAATTATAAAGCGTTATTTTATTAACCTCTTCTTCACGGTTGCCCCCGGGATCGGGGGCAGCGTCAGACGCAGCAACAAAAGCGTCATAAAACCATATCTAACTTTAACAAACACAGACATGCTGCATACCCACAGAAAGGTCAGAAACTACGCTAAAAGCTCATATAAATCATTCTTATGTTCACGTAACATAGTTAAAACACCGATTGATCAAACAGCAGGAGCGGAAAAAAACCGTCACAGCGCACACATTGAAAAGCGGCACCGGAGCGTCAGCGTGATTATGTAAAGAAAAAAAACACGTGTCGGCTGGACAGCGGAGAATCTACCGATTCCAGCGGTACCATTTTTATCACTCTACGACCAAGATTCACGGATCCAGCCCCAAAATAAGAGCAAAACAACAACTGACTTTCAAGCCGCTTCTAATGAAGAACTACACTTCCCAGCATGCTTTGGGAACAAATCCCGGTCTGATTGATCATTACAGAGCGACATTAGATCGTTCTGATTAGAGAAGGGCGAACGTCCGCACAAATGCGTTACATGCATTTATGTCCTTTTGACTCGCTAATGAAGTGATCGACGTGCATTTGGAGACCGGGGTCTGATTCTACCGGTTTAGACGTTTAAAACGAGCTGTCAATCACCCTAATTGACCAAGGTAACCCAGAGCTATGGCGCTGCATAACTGAAGGTGCTGCAGAGTCACAGAGTTGTTATCACGCACCGCACAGGAAGCATCCATTTAAGGCGAGTTACTATACTTTTTAGACCAATGTTGACATATAAATACAATTAAATTGTTTTTTAATAATTTGGTACCTAAGAAATCTAAAATGGCACAGATGGTGCCAAGCTGTGCCAAAAGTGAGAACGCCCAGACATCTCTTTACTAAAACCGCTGTTATTTCACTCTGCTTTATTTCAGCAGCATCAGACTTTGCACAGCTCATGTCCACATGTTGTTACATGACCTCCATGTATTTTTAAGCTCCTACTGCATATTTTAAAGGTGATATTTGCTTTAAAATGCGATCTCTTTTTAGGCGAGAGAAACAAATCCTTCACTTATGCTGTGTTCCATGTACATTTACTCTGACACAGTGGCATCTACAATGAAACTTACACCTCTGGTGGAATCTCACAAGTATTATCTTTATTTTGATACCAAGATAATCCACATAGAGCTTGTTACTGCATAGGTTTACTCTATTTAGTTTGGGCATGTCATTTTCGAGCAGGGACTCCAAAAAGAGGGTCAGTGAAGAAGAGGTTAATGCTTAAATTACATTATATTAACGCTTATATTACTTAACGCTAAACTGTAGAACTGCAATCTGGTCATTAAAATGATTACAAATGGGATTTCTTTCTGTTTTTTCTCCTTTGGCGGCCCTCAGTCCAATTTTGGGTTCCTAAATTGGCCTCAGGTATCAAAACTTTGAGAACCCCTGCTGTAAATGTTTGGTTGTTTTGTAAAAATGGAACCAAAGCAGTTTGAGATATAAAACAATGCTTCAAAATACAAAGGATTACGTTGTGATTCGTCTACTAACCGTGGCAGCCCTAAACCTGAGTAAACCAATCAAATAGTAAGACCAGGAAGAGTCAGTCGGGTCACTTCCATCATCACTGAACCTTTCAAGAGCAGATCTAACCTGTATGGAGGTCTGCGTTTCTCGCCTGCAAACTGGAAGAGGTCGTCCCTGAAGTAGAGCGGGACCTGGTAATCCTCCAGCAACTTCCTCCGTTTGGGATGTTCACCGTAGCTGCTGTCGAAGATGTAGAGCGGGCTGTCGTCCCTGGTGCTCTCCAGGTACTCCACGTAGTACTTCATCTTCATCTTCACCGAGTAGCCGTTGTTGTCCTCGCCGCACTTGAACTTCTGGTTGCGGTATTTGCGTTTGAGGCGCTCCAGAGTCCACTTTTCCCGGGCCGGCCAACTCTCCTGGCAGCTCAGCAGGACGACGGGCTTGTACGGCCGCTCAAAGCGATGGATGAAGTCTTCAGGACTGAGACGGAGGACGTCCACGCGCTCAACGCTGTCCTGTAACAAACAACAAACATCAGGACAAAAGTCAAGTTGGTGATTTATCGTCGCCGTCCTTCCTCGTGCAATACGATCTCTATATTGAAATGAATTAATAAAGAGGCTCTGGCTGAAGAAGAGGGAGTTTACAGCAGGTGGAGAAAAGTATGTGAAGAGATGCTTCATGACCTTTGACCTTTCTCTATGTTGTGAATAAACAGAGAAATCCTGCACTTTTTTCTTTTCACATTTTGTTTTTGTTTCCTTGAGCAAAGACACTGCAGTGTGTGAGTGGATGAAAACTGTATCTCTATAAATACAGACCATAATACCTTAGAGTATTATTAGAGGAAGTATATAATATATATAACAATATAAATAACAAAGTGAAGTACATATACGTATTTGTACTTTGTTATATTACAACACTGAGTCACCAGTCCCCTTTAAACAAAAACTTAAGGACGTGCATGTGTGGGTAGGAGAAATACGATTACGCCAATATTTACGATGGAGTGGCATACGTATTTGACGTAAGTGTTTGTCCACTGTCCTCGGTGTCTACGTGACGAGCTGCACTCCCGCACAAGTAGCAGCGGTTAGCTTAGCTTCGGGTGCTACACTGACAACAGTACCTTGACGGTACGGTGGGACACGTCGAAGGACTCGCAGTAGCCGTGTTTGATCCAGTCTAACGAGTCCTTGAGTTCGGGTCTGGCGCTCCGCTTCGCCTCTTTGATCCTCTTCTTACTCTTGTGGTTCATTCCTCCTCTTCCTGTGGTGTTTTACTCTTTTATAACGCTGCTAAGCTAGCTGTGGGACTGAGCACACGTACTCATTCACTGGCATGTGCAGGTGCCCGGCTAGGCTAGGCTAGGCTAGGCTAGCTGCTGCTGCTAGTGCTGCTCTTCGATAACTCAAGACACACAGGTCTGTGACGTCACTGACGTGTGTATAACTCGGTTGTCTGTCGCGTCACAAATGAGAACCGTGCGGACTTCCGCCTGGTTTATAAACTCTTACATTCACGGCTGTAAACACACTGTTAACAACAACTGCTAGCTGCTAGCCGCCCAGCGAGCCACACACAATGCTGCCGTAACTAACTGACGTTAGCTCCCGCCCCAGTGGCAGGACTGAACGCTCATTGGCTACAGCGTCGACGGAAAGCGAACACGGTGATTGGTTCAAACGTGGAACGAGGCTTCGCGCCAGGCACGCGGGTGAACGTGACTGGTCGTCGAGCGCGTCCGTCTTCTGCGCGAAGAAAGACCGGAAGTGTAGCAGCGAAAAGGTGAATATTATCTTCTGTAAGTCGTTCTCTGTGTTCACTTTGTAAGTCAGACATGTATAAAGTACGTTATAGTGATATTTTAGTACAAGTAAGTTGAGGTCACTGTTTATAATAGTACTCAAGTAAATGTCTTAAAGTATATGATATTTACTGTACTGAGTGTCAAAAGTCATTTTCTGATATAAAATGTACTTTTAGAAGTAAAAGTATTAAACAAGTGAGGGTTAGCTATACATTCATGCTACAACTGGAGCACGCGTTAATGTGACGGTTTACGGGTTAGAGGCTAAAGTTACGGGTTAGAGGCTAACATTACGGGTCAGAGGCTAACGTTACGGGTTAGAGGCTAACGTTACGGGTTAGAGGCTAACGTTACGGGTTAGAGGCTAAAGTTACGGGTTAGAGGCTAAAGTTACGGGTTAGAGGCTAACATTACGGGTCAGAGGCTAAAGTTACGGGTTAGAGGCTAAAGTTACGGGTTAGAGACTAAAGTTACTGGTTAGAGGCTAAAGTTACGGGTTAGAGACTAAAGTTACTGGTTAGAGGCTAAAGTTACTGGTTAGAGGCTAAAGTTACGGGTTAGAGGATAACGTTACGGGTTAGAGGCTAAAGTTACGGGTTAGAGACTAAAGTTACGGGTTAGAGACTAAAGTTACTGGTTAGAGGCTAAAGTTACTGGTTAGAGGCTAAAGTTACGGGTTAGAGGATAACGTTACGGGTTAGAGGCTAAAGTTACGGGTTAGAGACTAAAGTTACTGGTTAGAGGCTAAAGTTACTGGTTAGAGGCTAAAGTTACGGGTTAGAGGATAACGTTACGGGTTAGAGGCTAAAGTTACTGGTTAGAGGCTAAAGTTACGGGTTAGAGGCTAAAGTTACGGGTTAGAGGCTAAAGTTACGGGTTAGAGACTAAAGTTACTGGTTAGAGGCTAAAGTTACGGGTTAGAGGATAACGTTACGGGTTAGAGGCTAAAGTTACGAGTTAGAGGATAACGTTACGGGTTAGAGGCTAAAGTTACGAGTTAGAGGCTAACGTTACGGGTTAGAGGCTAACATTACGGGTTAGAGGCTAACGTTACAGGTCGCGGGACATGGACCCGCTCAGCTAATGTGATATTTTACTGTTGAATTGTAGAAACACAGAAAAATCTCTGAAGGTTTTTCCAGATGTGGAAGAAGACGATGGAGAGAAAAAAACCAAGCATCGCTTTCAAAGAGTTCACGTTTGAAGACGTGAAGAAAACTCCAGTGGAGTCGGTGTCTGTGTCCATCCCACAGGTGACTTTACTATTAAACTACCTAACCTAATTACTATTAGGTTCTGGATCCTCAGTACAGCATGTATTTGTGGTCTTTCTCCAGGTTCTGGATCCTCAGTACAGCATGTATGTGTGGCCGTGTGCAGCGGTGCTGGCTCGGTATCTGTGGACACGGAGAGAGACGCTCACACACAAGAGCATCCTGGAGGTGAGTGCTCACACATTCATTCATTCATTCATACATTCATTCATTCAGGTGTTTCTGTGTCCCCGCCTCCACAGCTGGGTGTGTCACATGTTTCTGTGTCCCCGCCTCCACAGCTGGATGTGTCACCTGTTTCTGTGTCCCCCCTCCACAGCTGGGTGTGTCACATGTTTCTGTGTCCCCCCTCCACAGCTGGATGTGTCACCTGTTTCTGTGTCCCCCCTCCACATCTGGGTGTGTCACATGTTTCTGTGTCCCCGCCTCCACAGCTGGATGTGTCACATGTTTCTGTGCCCCCGCCTCCACAGCTGGGTGTGTCACATGTTTCTGTGTCCCCCCTCCACAGCTGGGTGCAGGTGTGAGTCTCCCAGGTGTGCTAGCTGCTCTCTGCGGCGCTCAGGTGATCCTGTCGGACGATGCTAGGACTCCTGTGTGTGTGGAGAACTGCAGACGTAGCTGTGAAGCTAACGGCCTCAGTCATGTGACTGTGACGCCTCTCACCTGGGGCCAGATCTCACCGGACCTGGTTCTGCTTCCAAAGATCGACATCATCCTGGGCTCAGATGTGTTCTATGAACCTCGAGGTGAATCATGGAAATCTAACAGACTTTAGTTTTAAAGCATTTATAACAACCACAGGTCAGATTAACAGGCTTTACTGAGATTAACATCTAGGGTCAAGTGTTGAGATTAGAGATACAACTGTTATGCTCCAATAATAATTTAAATAGACATAAATGGAGCCTCAAAGTAGAACATTTGTAGATACTTTATTAACGTGATAACAATCAGGTTCAGCCTCTTCCTGACGCCGAGTGTTTGAAACATCTTTCAGATTTTGAAGATGTGCTTGTGACGGTTGCTTTTCTCTTGAGGAAAAACCCCAGCGCTCAGTTGTGGACCACGTACCAGGAGAGAAGGTAAAGCTGCAGCTGTTTCTGTGGCCATGATGAACCAGTCAGAAGGTCAAAGTTCATACATCCGTCCACGGTTGTGTCTTTAATGTTGGTTTTGTCAAGGCAGCGGAAAGTGTTTCCTTGAATCTCATCTTCACCTCCTGACACAAGCTCATCAAAGTTCTTCCTCCTCCTCCTCAGTGCTGACTGGTCCATCGAGGAGCTGCTCCACAGGTGGAATCTGAAGTGTGTGGAGGTCCAGCTGGAGGACAGTGATGATGATGATGATGATGATGATGAATGGTCTCCTGAGGACAGACACAGTGTCCACATGATGATGATCACAGTGAAGACACAGGACGTTGGACTGTGACTGAAGACAACACAGCTCCTGCTCGTCTTCATCGTGGTGAGTTAGAGTTACAGCGAGAAGGTTCTGTGTTCCTCTAGATTTTTGGATTAATCCAGAATGAAAGTGAGAGCAGATCTCAGTGCTGTGCTCTATGAAGCTGCTCCGGACTGGACTGAAGGAGGAAATGATGATGATGATCTTTATGAAGGAGAAGATCTTCATCCCCAGTCCTGCTCTGTAACACAGCTTCAGCAGATCTGGAACAGAAGACAGTGAAGACTCATCAAACACTGATGATTTTAAACATCAGCTCAAACTGACCTCGTAAAACCAGGGGAGACTCACCTGGGCCAGGAGGAGGTGTTGAAGGCCTCAAAACCAGCAGAAATAGACCTTCTGTCCTCTGACTGCTTGGTCCCCTTCAGAATCAAATTCTATAAATGTGTATATATATATATATATATTTATACCTCAAGTACAAATTAAAATGTATGTTCTCTACATATCTCTAGATGTCGTTATTAATTTCCTGTTGTTCAGCATCACAAGATTATTTGTGTGCTTTTATTGGCGAGGAGAGGTTTGATGATCCAGGATTAAACATTATTCATAACCAATAAACAGAGGTCATCTTCTGACTCTAATGATAATATTATAATAATTATATAATAATAATCTTCTTCTAACTCAGTCATCAACACCACAGAGAAATGATCCAAAAGTGGAGAGACATTAAAATACGAGTTTATTTTAAAAGACACATAAAGAAAGAAGATGTTCTTATCACGTCCATGTCGTAAAACCACAACGTTAATAGAGCGGATGTAAATTATAGGTTTTTCACTCTGTATATATGTATAATAATAATATAATATAAAATAATATACACTGTGTGATATTTTCATCCACACTCCATACCACATGGGGGCGGTAATGTATCACTATAAAATCCTAAAAAAAAAAAAAGAACAAAACGATCCTTTCCGGTCTAGTGATGGGAAGTCCGGCTCTTTTCAAAGACTCGGTTCTTTTGTCTCGGCTCTTTCGGCTCTTCACTGAATCATCCGAGCCTCGACCTGACGACTAGGGATGTGAATCTTTGGGTGGCTCACGATTCGATTAGGTTCCGATTCTTAGGCTCACGATTCGATTCAAAATAGATTCTTGACTCAAAAACTGATACAAAGAATAGTGTGTTGAGGCAAATGATGGCATCAAAACAATAGAGTTTGTATAAGATAAAGTGATAATGTGATCACACAAAGGCAAACTTAAGACAAAAGTTAACATTTATTCATTCAAAACAAATAAAAACTTACTTACTGTACAAAAAAATAACTTGCATAAATAAAAGTTTAGACTAGCTGCTTTTTTCTCCCAGAAGTTACAAAAATAAACTGTACACAAATAACACAAAGTGGTGTTTTGTGTGGTTTTTCAAAATAGAAACTTAAAAATAAATGTAAAAAAAAATTTAAAAATCGATTTTTGAAGTTTATGAATCGATTCAGAATCGCGATTCCTATGTGAATCGACACCTCGACTCCCCCCGCGCGACCGACCTTTCAGCTGTGAAGCAGACGTGACCGAGGGTGCTGCAGCTCGTTCTCTTCTTCTGTGGTAGGAATTCCCTGCGTCCAGACTTGTACCGCCACCCACTGGTGAAGTGGGACACTACAGGTTCAGAGAGCGGAGCGGCAGACGAGTCGGCTCTTCTCGTCCACGACAAAAGATTCGGCTCGTTCGCGAACGGCCCGTGAGAATTCCGGTCATCTCGGTGAGCCCCGCCCCGCCGCCCCGTGCCATCTTGTGTTTAGCAAGAACAAAAAACGGTGTGAGGAGGAAGCGCATCTTCAGGGCGCGGCGCAAACCGACGACCGCTTTATGTCTCTGAGGCAAAGTGCGTGTTTTATAAAACGCGGCGGTGACTGTGAGCGACACGACGGGACGTGTTTGACCGCAGGGAAATGGCAGCCACACCCCGCTCAGCAGCTAACGTTAGCGTCGGGCTGTCGAAGCTAAGCTAGCCAGTTAGCCGATGCTCGTAGCGCCGAGGAGGCGAATCCAAAGTTCGGGTTCTGTCCACGGGCATTTTTGGACGCGGCTCGTTGATTCCATCGTCAGGACGGGCTTCGGCGGGAATGGCGCGACAGTCGTGCTGATTTCGTGGGCAGCGGAGAGCCGTGCTATGAAGCTGCGGGGACGCTAGTTCTGCTGCTAACGGTTGTTTTTCGGCTCATAGCGGAGCCACAATAAAGCCGCGGTAAGTGACGCTGCTTTGAGCTTAGCCACAGAAGCTAGCTCACCGAGTTAGCCACAGGAGAGGCTTTCTGTCTGGTGTTTATTTAAAAGCCGCTCCAGCGACAAGTACACAGTACATACAGTACTCACGGTACACATAGTACACACAGTACTCACAGTACACACAGTACACCGGCAAATTTAAAACAGAACCGACATTGTAATAAAACACTGAATCCAGAGCAGAATGTTAAACTGTTTTAATCCTGTGCTGCACGTAGCTCACTTTAATTAACAAAAACAACATAAAAATGACAGTAACATGAAAATATTCACATTTAAGAAGCTGATAAATGACAGAAACGTGAAAATATTCACATTTAAGAAGCTGAAAAATGACAGAAACGTGAAAATATTCACATTTAAGAAGCTGAAAAATGACAGAAACACGAAAATATTCACATTTAAGAAGCTGAAAAATTACAGAAACACGAAAATATTCACATTTAAGAAGTTGAAAAATGACAGAAACGTGAAAATATTCACATTAAGAAGCTGAAAAATGACAGAAACGTGAAAATATTCACATTTAAGAAGCTGAAAAATGACAGAAACACGAAAATATTCACATTTAAGAAGCTGAAAAATTACAGAAACACGAAAATATTCACATTTAAGAAGTTGAAAAATGACAGAAACGTGAAAATATTCACATTAAGAAGCTGAAAAATGACAGAAATGTGAAAATATTCACATTTAAGATGCTGAAAAATGACAGAAACGTTAAAAAATATTCACATTTAAGAAGCTGAAAAATTATAGAAACGTGAAAATATTCACATTTAAGAAGCTGAAAAATGACAGAAACATGAAAATATTCACATTTAAGAAGCTGAAAAATGACAGAAACGTGAAAATCACATTTAAGAAGCTGAAAAATGACAGAAACTTGAAAATATTCACATTTAAGAAGCTGAAAAATGACAGAAACGTGAAAATATTCGCATTTAAGAAGCTGTTTTTGAAATGAGCAGAATTTAAGGAAAAATCAAATGGATTTCATACGAATGGACTTTAACCACACTTTATATCTGAGTCTTAAACTTAAACAGTTCCTCTGTGATGAGGTTCAGCCTCATTAGGACCAGGTTTTGGTCTCCATGGTCAGTGACTACTGGCTCATCAAAAGCTTTAAAACAAAGACACAGACGTTTGTTTTGTCCTCCTCACAGCAGTTGACCTCTGACCTCCCCTGTGTGCAGGCCCTGGCCATGCCCTCGAGTGCACGGGCGGGTAACCTGAAAGACCCGGACGTGGCCGACCTCTTCTGCAAAGATGATCCAGAGAAGCTGTTCGCCGACCTCCGTGAGATCGGACACGGCAGCTTCGGTGCCGTGTACTTTGTGAGTACGACGTTTACGACCACGAGCGTCGCGGGTCTACGCGTTATTTCAAACCACTGAACCAAGTCAGCAGTTGTCATGGTTACTATTAGTCGGCAGCAGATTAGTGGGAGGGGCTAAGGTGTACGTCCTAATATTGATGAAGCGATGACTGCGTCTGCAGGACGTTCTACTGCTTTCTCTGTTTTTGATATTAATTTTGCTGTTTTTATTGTGTGTGTGTGTGTGTGTCGTCCCACAGGCCCGAGACGTACGTAACAATGAGGTGGTGGCCATCAAGAAAATGTCGTACAGCGGGAAGCAGACGAATGAGGTGACGCAACGAGACTTTCCATCGTCATCCACACACCACTGTCCCAGTCGAGCTGGAACATAATAATCTTCATGACACTGTGTGTGTTTGTGTGTGTGTGTGTGTGTGTGCAGAAATGGCAGGACATCATCAAAGAGGTGAAGTTCCTGCAGAAACTCCGTCACCCAAACACCATCGAGTATCAGGGATGTTACCTGAAAGAACACACAGCCTGGGTGAGTACGACCACAAACCCTGCAGTACGCATGCCAGGCCTGTGGGTGGCGCTGTAACGTGAAGAAGAACACGTTACAATCACAGAAACCAGAGGGAAATAAAATAAAATCTATCCTCAAACGTTCAGTCAGTGTAATCGGACTAAGGTCATAGTCTGACTAAGACAATCAGACAACTTACAGAGTCTGAGTTCACAAAATGGAGCTTGTATGTGTGACTCCGCCTCTGGAGGCGGCGCTGTATCTCTGTATTATTATTATTATTATTATTATTCTCACCGTGTTGTCTCTTCTCCTTCAGCTGGTGATGGAGTACTGCCTCGGCTCGGCCTCCGACCTCCTCGAAGGTCAGTTTACAACTGTCTGTGTGTGTGTGTGTGAGTGTGTGTGAGCATAATAAATATGAATGGATGAGATTTGAGTTATATTTATGCTGTTTGTTTTTGTTTCTTCTTCTCTTCAGTTCACAAAAAGCCGCTGCAGGAAGTTGAAATTGCTGCTATTACCCATGGTGCACTGCAGGGATTAGCCTATCTCCACTCGCACAATATGATTCACAGGTCATTTCTCTTTTTTTATTCCAGACCACATTTTCTAGTTTCTGTGATTTTTCAGCTACTTAAATGTCAACGCGAAATATGGTTTCTGTCCTGATCTATAGGTTGTTGTGATGATGATGATGACGATGATGATGATGATGTTTTCTTTGGCAGGGATGTGAAAGCAGGAAACATCCTGCTGACGGAGCCTGGTCAGGTCAAACTGGGAGACTTTGGCTCCGCCTCCATCGTCGCTCCGGCTAACTCGTTTGTGGGCACCCCCTACTGGTGAGTGTTGACCCGTAACCTGCTGCTGTCTGTGCTCTTAGGTCGGCTTTACTACAGCATTACTGTGGTGTCTTGTTGTCAGGATGGCTCCTGAGGTGATCCTGGCCATGGACGAGGGTCAGTACGACGGGAAGGTGGACGTCTGGTCTCTGGGCATCACCTCCATCGAGCTGGGTATGAAGTTTACATTTACGTTTTATTATTTCGTCGACGCCTGTTTGGCTTTGTTTGAACTTTGTCTGTTTGGAAATGAAATGTTTAAATTGACGTGAATGTCTGAATGTCCTCTTGTGTCCTCAGCTGAGAGGAAGCCACCGCTCTTCAACATGAACGCTATGAGTGCCTTATATCACATCGCTCAGAACGAAAGCCCCGTCCTTCAGTCCAACCACTGGTGAGGAACAGCTCTTTGTCTGCTTTGACAGGTTGATATTCAGTGTGTAACTGATCGAGTTTATGAGCGTCTGAAGCTGATCACCACACATTTGAAGGACGTGATTCTAAAACTGTCTAACAAACAAACACTGTTCTGTCCCTAAAAGAATAAATAAACGGCGCAAACATGACTCAGGTTTTGTTTATAATGTTCTGGTTTGAATGAAAGGAGGAAGAAGAAGAAACACAAGACAATAATCATGTGACTTACACAATATAATGGTCAAAAATAAATAATAAACTTATGTAAATGAGACGTCTCTACATCAATATCCGACCTCTTTAGTTTATATCTGCCCTCATGATGTGGCACACGTGTACGTCCTCTGTTTGTCTGCAGGTCTGATTCCTTCCGTAACTTTGTGGACTCGTGTCTGCAGAAGATTCCTCAGGACCGGCCCACGTCAGACGTTCTGCTCAACGTAAGCACCAGCGTCTCAGAGAGGACAAATCTGAACGTAAAATGCATCGAGTTCATCCCTCACTTTTTCCTTTGTCTCTCGTCTCCAGCATCGGTTCCTGTGTCGCGAGCGTCCTCTGACGGTAATCATGGATCTGATCGCGAGAACCAAGGACGCGGTGAGGGAGCTGGACAACCTTCAGTATCGCAAGATGAAGAAGATCCTGTTTCAGGAGACGCAGCAGAACGGCCCTGTGTCTGAGGGAGGGGAGGAGGAGGAGGTGAGGAAGGAGGACCAGCATGAATATCTGTTTGTTGATGTTTAGCTTCAATGTCTCCCTCCTTTGTTTACGGCGCCACCTACTGTTTTAAGCCCTGAGTTACTTGATGTACGTAGACTACGCAGGACAAACGTGGAGACCTCATCACTGTCCTCTGTCGTTGACGTGAGATTCTGTGCAGAACAATGAGCGAGTAAAGTTCAGACGGAGAGAAAATGTGATGTCTGAGACGTCTGTCCCACCAAAGACAAATGTCCAAGTCTGACCAAGAGGAAAGTGGACGTCATGGACGAAGACGAGCTCTTACAAGTTGTCCTCCCGTCTGAAGCTGAGTCAGCACAGTCAGTCCTTGAGTTTGAGAGAATTGTTCCTGGAAAAGTCCTTGAAAAGTGCTTGAATTCAACCATGTTAGGACCCTGTAGTGTGGTCTGTGTGTGAAGTCTAAGGCCTCGTTCACACGAAGGGAAAAGACAGATATTTCCACGCGGTTTGGCCTCTCATTTACACCAAAACACATTTTATCACAGAAAACCATTTTTTCTAGTGGAGATTTGTGAAAACGCCGCTAATGTGTTATGATGCTGTGAGAAACAGGGTTTAAGGTTCTCAAGCGTCAGATTATGCACCAGAAGATGACGTCATGTGAGCGGTGAAGTCACTCATGTTGTTCGCTGTTGATGATTCTGAGGATTCTGATTCCTTGGCGTTATCCTGGCGAGTCAAACTTTTTTGAAAACGATGTTGTTTTTGATGATGATGTATAAGTGTGTGTGTGTGTGTGTCACACAGGAGGTGGAGCAGTACCTGCTGAGAACAGGCACAGTCAACAGCATGGAGAGCTCCCAGTCCGTGCCCAGCATGTCCATCTCAGCCAGTTCTCAGAGCAGCTCCGTCAACAGTTTGGCCGACGCCTCTGACGACAGCAGCAGTGAGATGGCCATGATGCAGGAGGGAGAACACACCGTCACCTCCAACAGCTCCATCATCCACCGGCCCACGGTAAAACGACAACCACCACCGCTGCAGTCACAGCTCCACCTCTTCACTGGATGTCTGAATGTCTCATTACCCTCCTCTTCCTCCTCCTCCTCCTCCTCCTCCTCAGGGTCAGGACAACATCTACGATGACCCGTACCAGCCTGAGATGGACCAGCCTCAGGTTCCCTCAGCTGGACGCCGTCGAGCCTACTATCGCAACAGAGACCACTTCGCCACCATTAGAACTGCGTCCTTGGTAAGTTTTCTGTGCAAAGACTCGCCAGCGACCCCTGGAGCTTACACGGTAGTACTGCTGCAGCTATTGTATATATATATATATATATACACACACACACACACATGCAGCATAAATATGTTTTGCAGCAGGTTTAATGGTTTCATCTGGAGACTAACACCAAATAATAATCTATGATTACCGGTAATCTCTGCATTGACCTTTGTCCACGTCGTCCAGGTGACTCGTCAGATCCAGGAGCACGAGCAGGGCTCGGCGCTACGAGAGCAGATGTCCGGATACAAGCGAATGAGGCGGCAGCACCAGAAGCAGCTGATGGGCCTGGAGAACAAACTGAAGGCCGAGATGGACGAGCACCAGCTGAAGCTGGACAAGGAGCTGGAGAACCAGAGGAACAACTTCTCCACCGAGGCCGACAAGTTGTCCAAGAGACACCAGGCCATCCTGGAGAAAGAGGTGACGGACGGCGTGAACGTGTCCCACGATGATGTTTCTTCATGGCCGTCAGGCCGACTGATTGTTGTGAGTAGGGCTTTGACCGTGTGTCCTTGTGTCCTCCAGATGAAAGCAGCCCTGGCTGAGGAGAAGAAGTTCCAGCAGCACATCCAGGGCCAACAGAAGAAGGAGCTGACCACTTTACTGGAGTCACAGAAACGTCAGTATCGTCAACGCAAGGACCAGCTGAAAGAGGTACGAGATCGTCTCAGACCTTTAGCTCTTGTTTTTTAGTTTGAATGATTTCATTGTTTTTATGGGAGATCTTCATATTTAAGAAGCTGAAACGAACGGAAATCTTGTTTTAATCAACTTGATAACTAAACAGGAGCTGAGCGAGAACCAGTCGACTCCGAAGCGTGAGAAGCAGGAGTGGTTGATGCGTCAGAAGGAGTGTCTGCAGCAGATGCAGGCGGAGGAGGAGGCCGGGCTGCTCAGGAGGCAGAGGCAGTATTATGAGCTGCAGTGTCGTCAGTACAAGAGGAAAATGCTGCTCGCTCGACACAACCTGGAGCAGGACCTGCTCAGAGAGGTACAGCAGAGGGCGCTCACACCACACCCACAATACAGAGTCTGTCATCCACACACCACTGTCTCTGTGTCACATTCAGCCTGTAACAGGTGGGAGAATGGATGCAGAGAAATACTCTATTAGAATATAATATAATTATAAGAGTAAGTAACTTTTTCAACTGATGTTACAAAGAAACATGATCAAACTTGGCTAGAAAATACAAAAATACTGATCAAACCTGGAAATGAGGACGTTCTCAAATGTCTTGTTTTTGTCCACAAACCAAAAATCATCGGATTTAATGATTTCTTTGTTTTTATGGAGCAAAGAAAGTAGAAAATATTCACATTTAAAGAGCTGAAAAATGATGAAAACGCTCAAATTGCTCTCTCTATCACCCACGTATTGAGCAGGACCTGAACAAGAAGCAGACCCAGAAGGACCTGGAGTGTGCCATGCTGCTGCGACACCACGAGTCCACACAGGAGCTGGAGTTCAGGCAGCTGAGTTCAGTTCAGCGTACTCGGGCCGAGCTGATCCGCACACAGCACCAGACAGAACTGACCAACCAGATGGAGTACAACAAACGCCGAGAACAGGAGCTCCGACAAAAACACGCCACAGAAGTGAGGCAGCAGCCCAAGAGCCTGAAGGTAGGACGTGACCTCCACTGAAAAAACTAGAACTTCCTCTGACTCTTTGCTCTCACTTCAGAAGGTCAAAGGTGTTCCCTGTGTTTCAGTCCAAAGAGCTGCAGATCAAGAGACAGTTCCAGGAGACGTGTAAGATCCAGACCCGTCAGTACAAAGCCCTGAGGAACCACCTGCTGGAGACCACGCCCAAGTCCGACCACAAAGCCGTCCTCAAACGCCTCAAAGAGGAGCAAACTCGTAAGCTGGCCATCCTGGCCGAGCAGTACGACCACTCCATCAATGACATGCTGTCCACACAGGCTGTGAGTAAGGCAAGGACACCAGCGCGCATCCTTTTACACCTGCTCACTGCGGCAGCTCTGTCCAACATCATGTAACGTTATTAACTGATGCATGTTAAATCATACTATAACTATAAATATCTATCACTAAAACTAACTCACTGAAAATGTGACGAACTAAAACTGACTTAAACTATAATGAACTAAAACTAAACTGACTAAAACAAATTAAAGTGTAACTAACTAAAACTAAGGGCCAATTCCAATTCATATCTTAACCCTCAAGCTCAACCCTTAATCTTAATTGACCTCAAAACCAAGTGTTGAAGGTTATTTTGTCACTTAGAAATGGGACACCCCTTAAATGCAGATACGTCTTCAGACTGTAGGGGGCAGAATAACACCAAAGCTGCGTCCAGTCTGTCAACTCCAAAAAAGAAGAAGAAGAAGAAGAACACATTTACGTCAGGATTATTTATTATTTATTTGTTATTAGGTTGTCAGTTAGTTATAAGATGATACTCATACAAATATTCAGCTGACAGTTACCACACACCACGACTTATTGAAAAGTAAACCACACCGGCCGACTATTGACAAAAGATGGTAAAATAAAAATAAATGTTACACAACAATGACGTCAGTAATCCATAATATGGACCTAAACTAAGATCATTTTTATATCTCTATTAACAAAGAAAATACTTCATTTGTATCGTACTCGTTTCGCTGCTTTTGACGCCATCTTTCTTATGTGAAAACATGCAATGCATTCTGGGTAGCCCTTGCTCCCACGGGTGGTGTCGGAAAATCTCAATATTGAGGGCGATACAGACCATAAACTTGACCCTCAACTTAATTTTTCTGAGAATCAGGACAGAACTTGGACTAGAGGGAGAACATTTTTGAGATTGAGGGTTAAGCAAGGAATTGGAATTCAGCCTAACGCTAACTGACTAAAAGGAAGTGATGTTCTAACCCTAAAGAACTGTAATAACCTTGGTGGACTAAACCCTTGGTGAGAACATGTCGTCCACACACACACACACACACCTGAGGATTCAGATCTGGTTTTAGTTAGAACGTCTTCTGTCTCTCAGGCTTCTTTCTCACCTACAGCATTTGGTGCTTTCACCAAACCTGTTTGATCCCGTTGTTCGGTTCGTTTGCTCAGATGTGAATGTAATCTCGGTCCTTTGGTGACACCGAATCAACCAGACCTGCCTGAAGGGGTGGTCTCTGGTCTAGGACCGCTTTGGTACGGTTCCTCTGGTGTGAAAGCAACCTAACCAAATGGGACGAAACGGTCTAGTTTAATACATCATGGGTATGAAAGGACTGTCATGAGCGCTGCCTTGCGAGCCAGCGATCAGCTCCGATGACCGCGGTGCTGACGTTTCCACGGTGACGCGCCCGGTGGAAATGTGGGGTTAGTCCGGTTCAAGTGCCGATGGTTTTCAGGTCTGTTTTGGTTGGTTTAGAACTCTGTATATGTGAACGCAAACTATCCACGTCTGTTTGATACATAGTAACATTTTTCTGACCGGTCCAGACCAAAGCAATCGAACTAAAGGTGTGAAAGCGTCAGCAGGTGGCGCTGTACTAACAGTGAGTCTGTCCTCTGTTGGTCTCCACAGCTGCGTCTGGATGAGACTCAGGAAGCAGAGTATCAGGTTCTTCGTATGCAGCTGCAGCAGGAACTGGAACTGCTCAACGCTTACCAGAGTAAAATCAAGATCCACACGGACACTCAGCACGAGAGGGAGGTCAAGGACCTGGAGCAGAGGGTGTCCATACGAAGAGCTCTGCTGGAACAACGGGTAAGACGACTGAGACACACTGTGAGACACTGAGAGACACTGAGAGACACTGAGAGACAACTGTAAGACACTGAAAGACAACTGTAAGACACTGAAAGACAACTTAGAGACACACTGAGAGACACTAAGACACAACTGTAAGACACTAGAGCAGAGGGTGTCCATACAAAGAGCTCTGCTGGAACAACGGGTAAGACAGAGACAGCAGAGAGACAACTGAGAGACAGAGACACTGAGAGACATGTTTGTAAACCACTCACTCTCACACAAAGTTCAAAAGTCTTATTTTGTCTCTTCAGTGTCTGAAAGCCTTCATTCAGATGGAGCTCAGTGACACAAAGTGACCACATGAGGGCAGCAGAGGATGATGATGAGAGAATGTTAACATTTAATAAGCTGAAAAATCACAGAAACCAGTTTGAACTAGAAAAGCACTCGGAGAGCGCAGACCTCCTCCAAGGCAGCTCGGCCCCACACACACACACACACACACAAAACAGCTATAATATTAGTGACGGAGTCTACAGATCACGTCCAAACGTTAATCACTTTTTCCTGATTTCATTGAAGACATTTCCTGAAAATCTCGTCCAAATCCGCCTTTTTTTTAAACGACTGACCGGGAAAAGACGTGCGTGACGTCGTGTTTGCGTGACTCTCCCAATCGTTAAATGAGTCTTTAAAGTAACGCTTAAGTTTAAAAACAGAGACACACATACACAGTACATTTGTAAGCGCTGCTCTTTTCCTTTAATAAACCGACCGCTCCAGTTCCACTGTAGGCTAACGGTGTTAAAAGGAGCTAACGGCGCTAACTGGTAAACGGTGCCTGGACTCCGGTGTCGCGGCACGTAAACATGATGTCACGCGTGTCTTTTTCCGGTCAGTCGTCATGGAAACGTGTCATGTGTTAACGCGCGTTAACCTATTGCACAGGACTAACATTTACCTGGTGGAGGTCAGTTAAAAACACTCGGTGTATTTGTTTGTTGATCTTTGACAGAAAGCGTCTCCCTCTGCTTCTCCCTCTCAGATCGAGGAGGAGATGCTGTCGCTGCAGAACGAGCGTTCAGAGAGGATCAGGACTCTTCTGGAGCGTCAGGCTCACGAGATCGAGGCCTTTGACTCGGAGAGCATGAGACTGGGCTTCAGTAACATGGCTCTGTCGGGGATTCCTGCTGAAGCCTTTAACCAGGGTTACCCTGCACCTTCATCCTCAGGACCAGGAGCCTGGCCGTCACGACCGGTGCCTCGCTCAGGCAGCAACTGGAGCCACAGCGTCCAGAACTCTGTGTCCACGCCGTCCTGGAGGAGTCACAACCACAGCAGCGGAGGAGGAGGAGGAGGAGGAGGAGGTGCTGGAGGAGGAGGAGGAGGAGGCTATAGCCGAGCAGAGTCCATCAGCTCGTCACACGGCTTCGGCCGAGACGGTGACCTGAACAAGAGCGGCAGGAGCCAGAGCTCCTCCCACCACCACCACCATCACCACCTCTACCAGCAGCAGCAGCAGCAGCAGCAGCAGCAGCAGCAGCAGCACCTCCTCCCCCAGCACCTCCCTCAGCACCTCCCTCAGCACCTCCCCCAGCACTACCAGCACCACCAGAGCACGCCACAGCTCTACCGAGACAGCCACGAGCGTGACACAAGGGATCGAGACCGGGCCAGGGAGTGGGTGGGAGGAGGAGGAGGAGGAGGAGCAGGAGGAGCAGCAGGAGGAGGAGGAGGCCACAGCAGCCACAGCAGCCACGGCCACTACTCCCATCACCCACAGGGCCACCACCACCACCACCACCACCTCCTCTCCTCCCACGCCTCCTCCCAGTCCCTGGCTCTCCTTCCACCTCCTCCTCTGCCTCCCCCAATCTCCCTCTCCTCCTCCTCCCCGGCCTCGTCCGCCTCGTCGTCCTCGTCCTCGCAGGGCGGTTACGGAGGAGGCGGCGGCGGCGGCGGCCTGAGTGTGCGCGGCGCCGGGTTGATGGCGTTGAGGAACAGCCCGCAACCTCTGAGGAGGACGGCGTCGGGGGGCGGAGCCGGCGGCAGCGAGGGCGGGCTGAGCCGCAGCACGTCGGTCACCTCCCACATCTCTAACGGCTCACACCTGTCGTACTCGTGAGACGCCGTGTGTTCTCTTGTCCAGGGGGGCGTGGTCCCGCCTCTGTGGACACGCCTCCTCTGTGGACACGCCTCCAAAAAAAACCCAACGAGAAGAAAAACGTCTTTTCTTGTTTTGTTTTTATGAAACAAAACCCGAGTGTTTAACTTCACGGAGCTGAGGCTCAGATTCAATGTGAACAAACCACCTAGATCCAGAGGCTGGACCTGGACCAGGACCAGGATCTGGACCAGGATCTGGATCTGGACCAGGATCATTGTGGAGCTTCCACTGTGGTGCTTTAAACAAACCACTGTAACTATGTAAATAAGCCACTTTCTAGTCTCTTAGTGTTGAGAATGGTCAGCAGGGGGCGCCGCAGACGTCCTGTTTTAGTAGTGATCCGTGTTTTCAGACCACAGTAGAATAAAACACTGCCCTTTGATCTCCTTAAAGGAACAGTCCCTGCGTTTGTTATTCTGCATAAATTAACATAAATAATGAGAAGATTACCTTTTCTCTATTTCAGCGATGACTTTGACGTCGATGAATGTTTTTTTTTTTTGCTCCATAAAAACAAATAAGTCGTTACAATTTAGTTTGTGGAAATATTTTATTGAACCAACGTTTAAACGATTCATCAAGAAAACGATGATTTAAAAGCAGCTTTTATACATTTTGGGAATGTTCCTTTAAAGAGACTGTATGTGTGTGTGTGTGTGTGTGTTTATAGAACTGTACAGTTGGTGTGCAGTGTGCGTGTACTTCCACCAGTGTACAGATGGAGGCGCTAACTCTGAGCAACAGCCATGACTGTCTCGTGAGTCGAATCGGTTTTATTAGAAGCTATAACTTTTATTATTATTGTTCTTATTATTCTACTGCAGTCGCAATATTTATGTTTTAATGCACATTTTTAAGATTTATTTGCCAGTTCTGACCACTAGGTGGAGAATGAGCGCAATGTTACTGTGACGGAGATTTAAAAAAAAACAAAAAAAAACACAATGCTTTGTAAAGAGATAGATTATAGATGATTCTCTTCTTCTATGAGATATGAACACTTGACCTCACTGTGAGCGCCCCCTGCTGCCACACGAGGCAGCAGAGGACTCTGGTGTGGGAGAGTGAGTGTGTGTGTGTGTCTCCACAGCAGGGGGCGCTCTCAGCAGTATCAGTGTCAAACAGGTGTCAGTTCCTTCTCCAGCCACTCCTGAACTCTCCCTTTCCCAGCATTCCTGTCATGGTCTCAGGAGTCTACGCTTGTGGGCGGGGCTGAGGGAGGGAATGTGGGCGGGGCTGTGGGCTCCTTCCTTCCTTCCTTGTTTGTTTGTTTGTTTGTTTTGAGCCAGTATTAAAACAGAAAGCGTCCAGAGTCGACGTGAAAACTCAAAGTTTACTTCACCGTGTTTTGGTGCCATAATGTTCTTTGTTTTTTTTTACTTTGTGAAAATCTTTGTTACGTTTCAACAAAAAGAGAAAATCACGTTAAAGTTCAGTAAATCCACAAATGTTTTTTCAAATGTTTCATCTTCAAACTGTTAACGTTTTTGATTTTGTTTTTCCCACAAATTCACTTTTTTTTTTTCTTTGATTAAATGAAAACAAAATCCCATCTTTGATGAAACCTTCACTCGTTCATTTGGTGATGTCATCACAGTCGTGTGTGTGTGTCGGCTGTTGCCATGGCTACCTCCTCTAGTCTTCTAATTATAATAATAAGAATAATTATTCATCACAATTTATTGACATTTGTCAGGAAATGTATCTTCTGCTGCTTTTTCCACTTACTGTCGTTCTGAGGTTTTACCGTAAAGACTAGAATATGAGAGCAAAGATCCATTTCTCTGCTTTCTCTATCATCCATCTTCTACCTCTTCATCCTCCTCATGAGGGCCATAGGGGGCGCTGTGTCGATCTCCAGATCGCCGAGCACAGGAGAGAAGGACCGCCTCTTTGTGGACTTCTCCCTCCTGATTGGATCGAGTGTTCTGTCAGAGTCCGAGGCCGCGCTGCGTCTCATTCCTTCATTGGTTTTTCAAAATAAAATGAAACAAACGGAGAACGAGCGTTTCGCCACGTTTTTGATTTAAACATCGACCGCGAAGTCACGTGACTTCAGTCCAGTTAGAAATGGATTTGAACTTTGAACCAAACATCATTGAAACACGGCTACAGCGTGGTTTTTGGAGCGTAGGGACCGTGGAGCGAGCGCAGGGACCGTCTGCAAAGTGCAACGCATGGAAAAAATGGATTCAAAAAAATATGCATTCACTTCACCGTGACTTTTCTCTGTTCTCTACATGATACTATGTGATACTACATGATACTACGTGATACTACGTGACAGGTTGTCCGACTTCGCTCAGACGCCACGTTCCTGCCTCGCGTTGGTATTTTCGATTAAATTTGCTGTTGCTGTCATTCGTTTGGTCCAAAGTAAATGTTGCATTCGCCGACGTCTCCCGAGTTTTTTTTTTTTCCATCTCTTTGTACGAATTTTCACTGAGGCTCAAAAAATATTTTTGTCACACAGAAAATTTGCAAATGAAAAAAAGTAGCGCTGTGCAATCGGAAAATATGTAACCGTGTCATGGGTTAACGCACGTTAACGCGCGACATTTCCATGACGACTGACCAGAAAAAGACGTGCGCGACCTCATGTTTGTTTGCGTGCCGCGACACCGGAGTCCAGGCACCGTTTACCAGTTAGCTGCGTTAGCTCCTTTAGCGCCAGTTAGCGTTAGCCTAGGGTAGAACTGGAGCGGTCTGTTTATTAAAGGAAAAGAGCAGCGCTACAAATACCGTTAGCGTACCTGCGTACGTGTGTGCCTCTGTTTTAAACTTTAGGGTTACTTTACAGACTCTTTTTAACAAACGTCACGCACGTCTTTTTCCGGTCAGTCATGGAAACGCGACGTGCGTTAACGTTGACACGTTAACGTTTGACAGCACTTTAAAAAAAGTTTTCTTTTTAGGAATAGATTTCATGTCTGTGTTTTAAAGATAAAGAAAATCCTCAGATGAATGAAAACATTTTCCTGCTGTTAAAGAAAAATGTTAATGTTAAGAAACATTTTTGTGGTTAAGAAGCAGCAGACGCTCTGTAAACTGTAGTCTGTTCAACATAGAGAGAATAATATTATCATGATGTGTTTTTATGACAGAAGATGGAGTTTCAAATGTTCAGGTCGAAAAGGTTTGTAGAAATGTTGAAGAAAAAAGAAAGGAAAATAATTTTGGAGAAATAAATAAAAAGAAAAACTCAAGCTTCGTTTTGTTTTTATCGTGTGACGTCATCACACTCGCACATTTCAGCGGCGTTCTACGACGTCTGCGTCACACGATCACGTCTTTATCTCACCGTTAGACTGACGTTCGTAAACCACTCACTCTCCCACACCAAAGTCCACAGAGAAACTCAGTGATGTTCAGGAGTTGTTGATCCATCACAGAGTTCAAATGTATTAATTTGTTAAAAATCTGTGCTCAGATTGAGCTCAGTGACACAAAGTGACCACACGAGGCAGCAGAGGACCAGCAGCGTCTGTGGGAACATCTGAACTAAAGATTGCGTCATAAATCCACGTCAGTCTACGTCACGTGTTCACGTGGTTCTTCTGTAAGTTTATAGAGTATACAAAATAAATATCGTAAAAGAGTGTTATATTTACAACACGTATAACAATAAAATGTAGTTTATAGATTAACAGATATTATCGTTATAGTTATTAATATATATTTGAGATCACGCTCTTATGCTGAAAGAAAAAAAGCAAAACAACGACACCGGAAGTGATGCTCTTATTTTTGCCGGTCTCGTGGAAGCGGAAGTCGCCCCCGAACAGAACTCGTCAGTCATTTGTTGTTTCTCTTGTTTTCTCTTGTTTTCTCTTGGTTTCGCGTGTTTTCGCGTGTTTTCGCAAACACTTCGTGTGGATTGCGCAGCGGTTTCCCGCCTCAAAGATGACGCAGAACAACATTTTCCTCTTCGTTCCCAATTTGATCGGTGAGTTTGCTGCGTTTGTCCCCGCGAACACGGAGCTCACTTAGCGTTAGCATTAGCTTCACCGACCCAACGACGCAAACCGAGTGAAAACAAACAACATGAATGTGGTTCCGAGACACGAAATAAACCAAAGAAGTCAATTTGGTTTTTATTGTAATTGTTTAGACGAGTTCGTGTTTGAACCTTCAAACGAGTTAGAGGTCAAAGGTTACTGTCATTCTGTCATTTTTCAGCTTCTTAAATGTGAATATTTTCACGTTTCTGTCATTTTTCAGCTTCTTAAATGTGAATATTTTCACGTTTCTGTCATTTTTCAGCTTCTTAAATGTGAATATTTTCACGTTTCTGTCATTTTTCAGCTTCTTAAATGTGAATATTTTCACGTTTCTGTCATTTTTCAGCTTCTTAAATGTGAATATTTTCACGTTTCTGTCATTTTTCAGCTTCTTAAATGTCCACATTTGACAAACACTGATGAAAATAATGGAGTTATTTTATTTCTTTGACGTTCATAAAAACCTCTGACAGATGAACAATCATTTTAAAACAGTGTAGTTGAACTCATTCAGAGAACATTTATATCGACATTTTTTCTTTCCTCTCGAGCTTGAATCACTGATCTCTCCTCCTCTTCTTCCTCCTCTTCTTCCTCCTCCTCCTCCTCCTCCTCCTCTTCCTCCCTCAGGTTACGCCCGTGTCGTGCTGGCGTTGATCTCCTTCTACCTGATGCCTCGCTGCCCGTGGCCGGCCGTCTTCTGTTACCTGCTCAGCGCCGTGTTGGACGCTTTTGACGGACACGCTGCCCGGGCGCTCAATCAGTGTATGTGTGTGTGTGTGTGTGTGTGTGTGTGTGAGAGACTCTTTAGTTTTTGTTAGTTTTAGCTACGTCACAGTATTTTCAGAACGTGTTCAACACAAAGTTGTTGTGTCCAGCACTGGAACAAATTTAAATCTCAGATCAGATCCTGGTTCTGGTTCTGACCAGGGTCCAGTCTTTTCCTGACTCTGATGTTTCCCTGTCAGCCACCAAGTTTGGCGCCATGTTGGACATGCTGACGGACCGCTGCGCCACCATGTGTCTGCTGGTGAACCTGTGTCTGCTCTACCCGTCCTACACCTTCCTGTTTCAGCTCAGCATGTGTTTGGACATCTCCAGCCACTGGCTGCACCTGCACAGGTGCGTCCTCGTCTGTTAGGTCTGTCTCTGCGTCCTCCGCTGCTGTGTCCTCATCTTTGTGTTGTGTCTCTGTGTCCTCGTCTTTGTGTTGTGTCTCTGTGTCCTCATCTTTGTGTTGTGTCTCTGTGTCCTCGTCTTTGTGTTGTGTCTCTGTGTCCTCGTCTTTGTGTTGTGTCTCTGTGTCCTCGTCTTTGTGTTGTCTCTGTGTCCTCGTCTTTGTGTTGTGTCTCTGTCCTCGTCTTTGTGTTGTGTCTCTGTGTCCTCGTCTTTGTGTTGTGTCTCTGTGTCCTCGTCTTTGTGTTGTGTCTCTGTGTCCTCGTCTTTGTGTTGTGTCTGTGTCCTCGTCTTTGTGTTGTGTCTCTGTGTCCTCGTCTTTGTGTTGTGTCTCTGTGTCCTCGTCTTTGTGTTGTGTCTCTGTGTCCTCGTCTTTGTGTTGTGTCTCTGTCCTCGTCTTTGTGTTGTGTCTCTGTCCTCGTCTTTGTGTTGTGTCTCTGTCCTCGTCTTTGTGTTGTGTCTCTGTCCTCGTCTTTGTGTTGTGTCTCTGTGTCCTCGTCGTCCTCGTCTTCCTCAGCTCGACGATGAAAGGATCAGTCAGTCACAAGACCATCGACCTGTCGGGAAACCCCGTCCTCAGGATCTACTACACCTCTAAGGTGAGGAGCAGACAGCGACACAGGTCTGAACCTGTTGTTGTTGTTGTTGTTGTTGTTGTTGTTGTTGTTGTATTCTGACGTGTGTTGTGTTTTGTGTGGATCAGCCGGTGTTGTTCGTGATGTGTGCCGGGAACGAGCTCTTCTTCTGTCTACTCTACGTTCTTCATCATATCTCTAAACCTGCTGGTAAGAAGCTCCTCCTCTTCCTCCTCTTCCTCCTCTTCCTCCTCACTGTGATCTGCTCTCATCAATAGTCTGCGTGCACGATGGAACTTCTGCCTAGCAACCGTGACTTCCTGTGAGCTGGGCTGTTTGCGATAGGTCGTGTTTCTGGAGACGCTAGTGAAGATGCTAAGTCGTCGAGTCAGTTTTATTTGTAATAATTAGCGGATTTCGGATACAAGAGAAATGGTTATCTGTGTGTGTGTGTGTGTGTGTGTGTGTGTGTGTGTGTGTGTGTGTGTGTGTGTGTGTGTGTGTGTGTGTGTGTGTGTGCTGAATGGATGGTGAGGGTACGGCGAGACGAGGACGTCAGTGTTTATACGTCCTCGTCCTCAAATTAAACGTTTCTGCTTTTTTAAAAGTCGTTCCGCTGGATAAGTAATTAATGAGCACAAGACACAAGACTGAGCGCCACGTTTGCTGTTCACTGTTGGTTCTTAAAAATTAAGTATAAAAAGTATAAAGAGCAGGAACGACACCTTTCTTTAACATCGTCAATTTACCCGGCGTGACGACAAAATCGTCCTTTTTGAAATGTGTGAAGTCGTCCTGTCGTACCCTCACCAACCATTCAGCTCTCGCACACACACACACACACACACACACACACACACACACACACACACACACACACACACACACACACTCTTGTACCAAGACTTTGGGCCAATTCCAATTCCTATCTTAACCCTCAACCCTTAATCTTAATTGGCCTCAAAACCAAGTGTTGAGGCTTATTTTGTCACTTAGAAATGGGACACCCCTTAAATGCAGATACGTCTTCAGACTGTAGGGGGCAGAATAACGCCAAAGCTGCGTCCAGTCTGTCAACTCCAAAAAAGAAGAAGAAGAAGAAGACATTTACGTCAGGATTATTTATTATTTATTTGTTATTAGGTTGTCAGTTAGTTATAAGATGATACTCATACAAATATTCAGCTGACAGTTACCACACACCACGACTTATTGAAAAGTAAACCACACCGGCCGACTATTGACAAAAGATGGTCAAATAAAAATAAATGTTAGGCAACAATGACGTCAGTAATCCATAATATGGGCCTAAACTAAGATCATTTTTATATCTCTATTAACAAAGAAAATACTTCATTTGTATCGCACTCGTTTCGCTGCTTTCGACGCCATCTTTGTTCAGTGAAAACACGCAATGCATTCTGGGTAGCCGTTGCTCCCAAGGGTGGTCTCGGAAAATCTCAATATTGAGGGCGATACAGCCCTTAAACTTGACCTCAACTTAATTTTTCAGAGAATCAGGACAGAACTTGGACTAGAGGGAGAACATTTATGAGATTGAGGATTAAGCAAGAGATTGGAATTCAGCCTAATTTGTACAAAGCGGTTCACGACTATGTCGAGCTGACGTTCTGACGTTTTGACACGATAACGGTCTCTCTTGTATCCGAAATCCGCTCATTTTTACGAATAAAATTGACTGTACGACTTAGCACCTTCACTAGCGTCACAACGACAACACGACCTCGCTGAAGCCGCCCAGCTCACCTGGAGCCGCGGTTGCCGGGCGGAAGTTCCATTGTGTGCGTCGCCTGTATCAGGTGATTGGTTTTCATGTTTAAAGCTGCACTCTGCAGGATGTTTGACAGAAAAACCACCACCTTTAAATAACACTGTATGTCCTGGGTGAGAGGAAAACCAGGACCTGGAGTCGTGAGGACCTGGACCCTCACAGTGATGCTGTGTGTAACTGTGCGTGTGTGTGTGTGTGTGTGTGTTTCCAGCGTGGCTGTACTGGCTGCAGGGTCTGTGTGGAACCATCTGTCTGCTCAAGTCAGCCATCAGCCTCCTGCACCTCGTCACCGCCGCCCAGAACATGGCCGCCGCCGACGCCGCCGAGCGAGAGAAGGCCGCCAAGAAACACTGAGCGTCACTGTGTGTGTGTGTGTGTGTGTGTGTGTCAAAACCATGAGTTTGAGTCACTGACAGATCGTTGAGTCATGAATGTGTTCTTTAAAAGTCATTTAGTTGATGATGGAGCTGTAACGATGACATCACGCAGGAGTCACCTGGTCCAGGTCTGTTAGTCCGACTAAGACGAGCTGCATTTAGTCAGACTAACACGTTTACGTGACATTATTGGCTTCGCTGTGTTTTAAAGCTTGGACGCAAAACGCAGACTTTGTGTACGTGCAGCCGCGTATTAGAACAGCCAATAGGAGGCGCTGGTGATGTGATGATGCACAGTGAGATAAAGTTGTGTTGAATTTGTGTTCATATTTAACGTCAGTGACGTGAACATCTTACTCGTCTTACTCGCCTTCATCGTCAACACAAGGGGGCGCTGCCTCTTTCCAGTCATTCCTGGACCTCATCATGATGATTATTATTATTATTATTATGTGATGTTTTTGACCAAAGTCTAAGTGCGCCCCCTGTCTGAGTCCACAGGAGGTGCAGCAGTGTTGTTACAGATTATTGTGCAGTTTCCTTCTCACTGTGTGTTTTAAAGGTGCAGTTCACCCCGAAAACAGGAAGCTCATTTACTGTCCACTCATGCTGATGAAGTGTGTGTGTGTGTGTGTGTGTGTGTGTGTGTGTGTGTGTTCTTGTACTTGCAGCATACTGAGGACCAGTGAGGGGTTTTTAACCAACAAAGTAAGGTCATTTTTACAAAGTGAGGACATTTTGTCTGGTCCTCACTTTGTGTTCATTGAAATCACTTCCTCAGGTTGTAAACATGCTAACACGGGTCCGCAATTTGGTGCAAAAACCTGTTTTCCAGCCCTGGTGTTTCACACACTTTTTGCTCTGGGGCTCCACCTGCAGACATGTTATGGTACTGCACACAGTAGTTCTTTATAGGAAGTAGATATTTGTAATTGTGTTGATTTATAAGGTGGAAATGCTGGTCCTCACTTTGTCAGCACTTTTACCTGGTCCTCAGTATGCAGCAAGTACAAGAATATGTGTGTGTGTGTGGATGGGGGCGAATGAGGGGATTTTAATTTCAGGCTGAACGTCTGTAAAATGAGTTAAAACAGAAGTTTCTTTTTACCTTAACTATTGTGTTGTTTGTGGTAAACGAACGAGTCGATCAAAGCTCTTTTTTCTTCTTCTTCTTTTTAAATGTGTGAAGACTTTTCTTCCTAAAGTATGAAAAACCTGGAAATATATAAATAATATAAGTGAAGAGCTCATGTTAGATGTGAAAGATGTTTATTATTATTATGCCAAGTTTGTTTTTTGACGCTTATGGTTTGAATTCACTGTAAAACAGAAAAATAAATGGATTTAAAAATCCACTTTGGTTTGTTTTGATTATATTTCTGAACAGTGATACATTTATACTTAGATTATTCTTATTTGACTTCTTCAGTATCCTGGAAAAAAAACGTTGAATTAAACAAACCTGATCCTAATACAAACTGGTCAACATTAACCAAATCTGGATTAAGGGAAATTATGGAAGTTCATTTGTGACAGTGAAAGAGGTTTAGTGATGATAATAACAAACATAAAAAGTGAAGATTGTGATTGTTTGTAAAGTCAGACTTTATTTTTAAGCAGATTATTCTGTGATTAGACACGTGCCGAAATCTGCGTGTTTTTTCTAAGTCTGTAAAAAACACCGTCGTCTCTGCGCATTTTCGTGTTAAAGTTGCGCAGAGCAGCGCGTCCACGCGAAATGCGGTGTTTTGTCGCCGGGCTTCGGTGCAGCTTCGCGTCCAGCTGCTGCTGCTGCTGCTGCACTTGCGCGCATCGTTACCTTTAAGATGCTAACGCTCGCTTTAGCTCGAGCAGACACCGACACCGACACCATCTTAGCGGAGCTCTCAGTCCGGGGCGGCCGCTCGACGCGCTCCGGTCACCGGAGGACGCTTCACCCACAGCAGCAGCCGCGGAGCTCGTTTCCAAAGCCGAGTCTGGGCGAGAATCGACGGCCGCGCTCGTTCCGTCGATGTCGGATTGCATTATCTGTCGGCCTACCGAGCAGCGGCGGCGGGGGCGAGAGGGACGCGACGACAGGGGAGGAGGAGACGGACTCCGCTCGGAGGAGGAGAGGAGGAGGAGACGGAGCTCCCACCGAATACTTTCCCTTTAAAGCGGAGAGGACAGAGGGGGTGAAGAAGAAGAAGCGATCAAAAAAAGAGAAAAGGAAGAAAGACGGAGAGGGAGGGAGAGGAGGAAGAGGCTTTGAAAAAAGAAAAGAGAAAAAAACAGAAAGATGTCATCACACCGGGGCGGAGTCACCGAGCGCGGCCCAACACCAGCTCTCTAGCTGCGGCGACGAGCCCTACGCAACACCGAGGCTTTGTGTCCGACGGCTGCGGCCTTTTGGAAAAAGGAAAAGATAAAAAGAGAGAAAGAAACACTAAAAACGTTGGGACTCCGCGTCCGTCTGCGCCATTAAAATGAGTATTTACTTTAGCTTTTATTACAGCAGACATAAAGGAATAAAACACACCGTTGAAGCGGGACAACGTCCATTTTGTCGCGTTTACAGAAGCAGAAATATCTCGTCCATGAATCCATAAGTCGTTATAAACTCATTCATTATTATCATATTATTGATCATTGGTGCCATTGTTAGGAGTCGTTGTGCATTTGCAGTAATTATCCCGGACAGCAGGAGGCAGAGCAGAGCCGCACAGGCCCCGGCCTGGACTCTCACTGCTGCGGTGTTTGGAGCTCCTGTCCCCGGCCTCTGGTGGGTCTGCTCCCCGCTGCCTCCCGCTCCCTGAGCTCCCCGCCTGGTTCTCCTTCAGGATGGACTCCTCCTGGAGCAACTTCCTCTTTCAGGTCAGTGTGTGTGTGGGGTGGGGTGGGGGGGGGTGTGTGTGTGTGTGTGTGTGTGTGTGGGGGGGGGGGGTGTTCACGGTATATGACATTATCGCACATCTGGATGAATGAGAATTGTGTTTAATTTATAATTTAATCATCAACAGAGTCGTGAATGAGGAAAATAAATCTCTAATATTTCAAAATGAGTGACGTTAAAATGAAGTTAAAATGTTTGCAGTATTTTGTCAAAAAAAATAATCTTACATTTATACCTTAAGCGTCCGCTGCTATTGCACAAATGTATTTTGTTATTAAATGTAAACAGTAGAGGGCAGCACCACACCTCAGTCTGCCGGAAATGATTGATAGAAGAAGACCATGTGAATATTTCTGTAAATGAAACTAAAATCATATTTAAAGTTTTTCTCAGTTCTATCATTTCTCAGCTTCATAAATGTGAATATTTTCTCGTTTCTGTCATTTAACGACTTTTTTTCTCCTTTGCGCTGACAGACTCCGCCCACTCAGAGCCAGTCTGACACGCCTCTTCAGGCGGAGCTTCTGCCCGAGCTGACCGACTCGGCTCAGAGTCCAGCAGCAGAACACATGGTGGCGCCGCCGTCCACCGTCGACACCGCCGCGCTCAGCGAGGAGCCGCTACCTGGTGAGTAGGGCGAGGGGGCGGGGCTGTTATTACACAGGGGCGGGGCTTCAGGTACAGGTTGAGATGATGATGATGGTGATGATGGTGATGAAGATGATTATGATGATGATGATGATGATGATGGTGAAGATGATGATGATGGTGATGAAGATGATGATGATGATGATGGTGGTGAAGATGATGATGGTGATGATGATGATGATGAAGATGAAGGTGATGATGGTGAAGATGATGATGATGGTGAAGATGATGTTGTTGTTGACGATGTTGTTGTTGATGATGTTGTTGATGATGATGATGATGTTGATGATGATGTTGATGATGATGATGATGGTGGTGAAGATGATGGTGATGAAGATGATGTTGATGTTGTTGATGATGATGAAGATGAAGATGAAGATGATGATGGTGAAGATGATGATGATGGTGGTGAAGATGATGATGGTGGTGATGATGATGATGAAGATGATGATGATGGTGGTGAAGATGATGATGGTGGTGATGATGATGATGAAGATGATGATGGTGATGAAGATGATGTTGATGATGATGATGATGATGATGATGATGATGATGGTGAAGATGATGATGTTGTTGACGTTGATGATGATGATGATGTTGATGATGATGTTGATGATGGTGATGGTGATGGTGAAGATGATGGTGATGAAGATGATGATGATGATGATGATGGTGGTGAAGATGATGATGGTGATGATGAAGATGATGGTGAAGATGATGATGGTGATGAAGATGATGTTGATGTTGTTGATGATGATGATGAAGATGAAGATGATGATGGTGAAGATGATGATGTTGTTGTTGTTGTTGTTGTTGTTGACGATGTTGTTGTTGACGATGTTGATGATGATGATGTTGATGCTGATGATGATGTTGATGTTGATGTCGATGATGATGTCGATGATGATGTCGCTGATGATGTCGCTGATGATGTCGCTGATGATGTCGCCCATGATGTCGCCCATGATGTCGCCCGACAGTCAAAGCCCCGGTGAAGGCCACTCGCCCGGCTCACATCTGCTCCACCTGCAACAAAGAGTTCAAGAACAGCTACAACCTGCGGCGCCACCAGTCTGTGCACACGGGCGTTCGCATGAAGGACCGCGTCGCCCGGGAGAAGGAGGATGGCGTGAAGAAGCAGACGGTCCCGTTGTCCCTCCTCCAGCTCACCCTGCCCCCGCAGGCCCCGCCCCCTCCTCCTCATCCTCCTCCCACCGCTGCCATGGACGCCGTCCCCCAGCCCGGTCTCCATGACAACCAGGAAACTCAGCAGGTCTCTGTATCCATCGCCTCCGCAACCGTAACCATGGCTGCAGCGCAGCAACCGCTCCAGGCAGCTGTTGTTGTCGTCGGGTCCATGGAGCAGGTGGGCGGAGCCAATCCATTCATTCATTCATTCATTCATTCATTCATTCATTCATTCATTCATTCATTGATACCAGGCTGAGTTTGTAGAGCAGAGATTAAACTGCAGCTCAATCTCAGTGAGATTATGAGGCTCCTCCCACTTTCATAGGTAGATGAACCTGCACAGACCGACAGCCAATCAGTGACCTCTGTTTTCAGAGCAGTGACGACGTCTGAGGAAAAAAGTCAGAGGAAAATAAATCTATATTTATATTTTTATTTAATGAAATAATGAAAATCAGAAAACTTAATTTAAATTTAAAGATTCTGAGTCGAGGTTTAATCCACAGAGAATTGTGATGTCATGACTCCGCCCCTGGCGCTGTATCGCTCTCAAGCTGTGGATTATTGTCTCCTCCTCCTCCTCCTCCTCTTCCTCCTCCTCCTCTTCCTCCTCTTCCTCCTCCTCCTGCTCCTCCCCTGAGGATCATGTTCTCACAGGTGTCTCCTCCTCTCCACAGAACCCTAACCAGGTGAGGAAGAATCACGCCTGTGAAGCCTGTGGAAAAGCCTTCAGAGACGTTTATCACCTGAACAGACACCGGCTCTCACACTCTGACGAGAAGCCGTATTCCTGTCCCATCTGTCAGCAGCGCTTCAAGAGAAAAGACCGTATGAGTTATCATGTACGCTCACACCAGGGCGGCGTGGAGAAGCCATACATCTGTCCTCACTGTGCCAAGGCCTTCTCCAGGTGAGAGTGTTATTCATGTGTTCATATGGAGCCGTCAAGACAAGCTAACTGAGGAGCTAACTGAGGCTAAAGAGTGTACACACACACACACACACATATGATAGGTGTGTTGTTTTTGTGTGTTTTCAGACCGGATCACCTCAACAGTCATGTTCGACAGGTTCACTCCACAGAGAGACCCTTCAAATGCACGGTAACACCTTCATCACACACACACACACACACACACACACACACACACACACACACACACACACACACACACACACACACACACACACACTGATGATGACGATGATGAAGGTTCACAGGCGACATGTTTGGTCAGTAACTGTCAGGCTGTGACTCCGCCTTTCAGGCTGTGACTCCGCCTCTTTTCTAACCCACAAACACAGATCAATGAATGATAAAATAAAGTTTCTTCAGGATTGATGCGTCTCAGTCAAACTCTTCATCCTCCTCTTCCTCACCTTAATGATCACATGCTATATTCATGTTCCCGATTGACCGTGGGTCGATCGGCCGATCAATAACCTAACGATCAGGTGTTTCCTCTCAGACGTGTACGTCGGCGTTTGCCACGCGCGACCGTCTGCGAGCTCATCTGATCCGTCACGAGGAGAAGGTTCCGTGTCACATCTGTGGGAAGCTTCTGTCGGCCGCTTACATCACTGACCACATGAGAGTCCACAACCAATCACAGCACCACGCCTGTCACCTCTGCAACCGCAGTGAGTCTCCTTACCTCATCATCAATCCTCTAACCTCAACCTCATCCTCTAAACCATTGGTTCTCAAAGTGCGGCCCGGGGGCCAATGTCGGCCCGCAGAAACATTTCTGGCCCCGCAATGAATTACAGATGATAGTTTTAATCCAGGAGCGACTAAGCTTGTTAAATGTTTATTGGACATTACTGGATACAGACCAATAAGTGTAAACTGTACGACTGTATTGTGACACAGTATAGTGTGATGTTTTTGTCAAATTTTGGACCACATTTTTTTTTTTTTTAATTATTAAATTTGGGGCGACATAGTATAGTACGTTTTGTCAAATTTTGGCCCAAAAACTTTTTCCTCAAAAAATGTTAAAATTTTGAACAACATAATATAGTATGATGTTTTTGTCAAATTTTGGCGCTGAAATTTCCCCCCAAAAAATTGTCACATTTTGGCGCTGAAATTTATTTTTTTTAAAAATGTTTCAAATTTGGGAGACGACATAGTATATTATGTCGTTTTTGTCAAATTTTGGACCAAAAATAATAATAAAAAAAAATTGTCAAATTTTGGACGACATAGTTATTACAAATGGGATTTCTTTCACTTTTTTCCTTTTTTTTTCCTTTGGCGGCCCTCAGTCCAATATCCGGTACCTTAATTGGCCCTCAGGTATCAAAACTTTGAGAACCCCTGGTCTAAACCTCATCCTCAAACATCCTCAACGTCATCCTCTAACCTATGTGTGTGTCTCTGTGTGTGTCTCTCTCTCTCTGTGTGTGTGTGTGTCTCTCTCTCTCTCTCTGTGTGTGTGTGTGTGTTGTCCAGGCTTCACCACCCTCACTTACCTGCGCGTCCACGCTCAGAAACATCACGGTCAGGAGTGGAAGGAGAGCGGTGGAGGTCGCGGCGCCTTCGGTGGTACGGGGGCGGGCGGCGTGCTGCTCTGTCAGCTCTGTGGCGTTCAGTGTAAGACGACCACGCAGCTCCAGGGTCACATGGGCACCCACGCCAACCAGGGCGACCTGGGCCCCGAGCCCACCAGCAGCGGCCCTGTGGTCACCACCAGTGTGGCCGTCACCGTGTCCAGTGCTGCCAGCTCAGTGGGGCTGATGGTGACTGACTGCTCCAGTATCGCCCCCCCGCCTCACAGCTAGCACACTGCGAGGAGGAGGGGGGTGGGGCTGTGGGCGGGGTTTGAAGGAGGAGGGGCGTGAACAGCTGCCAAACACCAGGTGTGTGAACCAATCGTGTCGCTTCTCTCATGTGTCCCAGTGTTTTACAGCGTTCAAATGAATTCAACTAAAAGCCTGATTAAGCCCCGCCCCACACTAGATGTGTACTTTTGTTTGTTTGGCGAACTGACTCCAACAGAAGTCACGTTAAATCACGTTAAATCACGTTAAATCACGTTAAAGCTCTTTTGTTCGATCACACTGAACTTTGGAGTTTGTATATTTGAATAATTTCATATATTTGCACACACACCAAAGTTTAAGTGCGTTTACCTCCTCCTGTCTGTCCACCAGGGGGCGTCCAGTTGATTGATGTTTGTTGTTTTCTTGCAGACCCTGAGGAGCAGACAAACCACGCCCCCTTTTCATCCACTACAGGAATAGTTCAGGTTTATTTTTAACTGTTGTCTGAGGTACTGACACACACTGAGAGCGCCCCCCAGTGGCCACTGGAGACGTGAACAGATTTAAGCCACTGGACCAAAGTCTGCGATATTTTTAAGAACACGATCACGTCTTTATCTTCACTGTGAGACTGAAGTTTGTGAAGCGCTCACTCTGCTACACCAAAGTCCTCCTCTGCTGCCTCCTGTGGTCACTTTGTGTCACTGCCGTCAATCAAACATTGAAGAGACACAAAGTGACCACAGGAGGCAGCAGAGGATCAACAATCATCTGTGGACTTTGGTGTGTGCGTGCGTGCGTGCGTGCGCGTGTGCGCGTGCGCGTGTGTGTGTGTGTGTGTGTGTGTGTGTGTGTGTGTGTGTGTGTGTGTGCGCGCTTTACAAACTTCAGTTTCCTGAATGAATAATTTTCGATGACACTTAAAAACCAATCAGCGCTGAGCTTCTCCAGAAAAGGTCATGTACTTCCTGTGTGCAGTTCACTGACGTACGGCAGTTTAACGGTGAAACAGAGACATGAACGTTGGTCTGTGCTGTTCCTGCTGAGACTGCAGGGGGCGCTCACAGCTGTAAGTCGGCCCTGAATGGTTCACTTCAAGAGGAAAATGGAGGTGTATTTTTATTGACATGGCTTCGCGATGAACTGTTTGTATCTCATGGTGGAGAATGTGTTTCCTGCACAGCCGCTCATGCTTTTGTAAAGTTATTATTGGATGTTTTTACATTTTTTAAATTCTCCCATGATATCGGTCCTTGTGCTGAAGAAATGATTCTTTTCTTATTTCTGACCGCGGTTTGATGAAGACGAACGGCGAGAAACGGCTGTGAAAAAGTCTCCGCCCTCTTCCTGCTTCCTTCTGTGTTTGCATAAACGTCACATTTCCACGTCTGAGAGGACTTTAGACTCTGGAAGGACACACGGAGACGCCTGTGGAGACGCCTGTGGAGACGCCTGTGGAGACGCCTGTGGAGACGCCTGTGGAGACGCCTGTGGAGACGCCTGTGGAGACGCCTGTGTCCACTGAGCTCAGAGTGGACGTCCTCACGTCCAAACACTGGTGTCCACACTGTTTGTGTCTCGTCCCCGGACAGCAGGAGGTGCAGGTTCCCCGAGGTCACGTGACGACAGCAAAACCAGAAGAAGATTGTGTCCGTTCTGGGGGCGGGGCTTCTTCACAGCCCGCTGTTTCAGACACGAGTGCTGCGTTCCATTTGTAGTCGGATCCCGGAGTTTAACATCATCGCCGCTAAACGTGAACTTCATCCCAAAGCCGTGCAGAGGCAGTTCAACAACACTGCACCAACCGCGTGTCTCTGGGCGGAGTCTGCGGTATCGCCGCTCTGATTGGCCGTCACGGTTTACGCGATGGCCGTGATTTTGTCGGCCCCGGCCAACGCCGACATGTCGTCCATTTCTCGTCACATCTGTATCTGATAAAGTTGAGGTTTTCATAACTTAACTGTTAATCTAATTAATTTCAAATAAATGAACTCGGTACTGCCCCCTACAGTCACTTCCTGTTCCCAGTTCTGACAGAAATGGAACGCGGCCCAGTCGTCTGTGTGTTTTCTCATGTGAACGTGCGTCACTTCTCTGCTTCATAGTCTTTGTTCTTCTGACCTGATGCTGATTTGTACTTGGTCGTTACCATGGTGACACACTTTTCATGTGACTGTGCATCTTGACTGTACTTGACACAGCGCCCCCTGCTGCTGCTGTATTAAATGGCGGTGAAATGCATGTGTGGATTTCATCTTCACGTTTCCGTCGTGCAGCTGGAGCTTTGTTTTTCTTTTCCTTCAGTGATAGAACCTTATTACACTTGACCAACACTGACGAAATAACGTTAACTGAAATCATAATTTTAAAATAATTAGAGCTTAAAAAAACTGAATTGTGTTTATAAAACTAACTCAAACTAAAGGTGTAATGAAAAAAATGTCTTTGTAAATGAATTTCAAACAATCCTTTTCATATGAAGTGTATTTTTTGTTGTATTTTCATTCATAATAAAATGTTTTCCAGTTAGTTTTTGTTTATAATGTGGGACATAAAGCTGTGTAACATGGGCTGAGTTGCTTCATCTAAACCAGTGTTCGGATTTTAAACCTTTAGTATTAAAAGAGACATTATTGTATTATATTATTGTATTGTTTTATTATTATTATTATTATTATTATAATAAATGAAACCGGCCCCGCAGCTTCCGGTTGTGAGCTTTGTTTACAGCGGGGTGAAGAGCGTCGCCCCTCCCCCATCGCCTCTCCAGCTCCTCCGCCATCACTCCGGGCTAGCTTCGCTGTTAGCTTCACTGTTAGCTTCAGCTGCCGCCGCTGTGAGTGTCCACAGACGCGGCTGCTTCACGTTAACCGTCACTGTAACGCTGTCTGTTGGACGCACCGAGTGAACCGAACTCTGTCCAGCAAACAAACAAAAAAACGCCGTAAACCGCTTCCAGTCGGCGTAGTTTGTAAAGTGATGGACAGCTAGCTGGTGGCTAACGATCCGGCTAGCTCCAGGAGCCGGGGGCAGGAGCTCCGGTGACGGACGTCCTCCGCTTCTCGTGCCCGTGGACTCGTCGATTTGACCGCGTTCGCTTTGTAAGTTTGCGTCATTTTTAAATAATGTTTGTTTTCCTCCAAACGCGTGGCTCACTTTAAACCAGCGAGGGTCTTAATGTGGGTCACAGACGGACGGACAGCGGGGCTTTAACCTGTTAGCTTTAACAGCTGGTTAGCAGGGGAGCTAGCTGCTGCTGCTGCACTGTTGTAAAGGAACAATTCGAGCAAAACAACAACACGAACATGAACGAATTTGTTTGTGCGAACGAAGAACCTTCGTGATACCGAACAACCGCGTTCATCGCCGCGTTTGACGTTTGTTTGTTTTGCAGGATTTGGAGCCGTCGCCGACGGTACCTGTGAAGCTGCTAACTGTTAGCTGTTAGCTGAGAGAACCGAGCGGCTCGACTGACCCAGGTAAGAGCCGTAACAGTCGGTGTGATCACGGTGTGAACCGTGAACGCACTTCGCTCTTAACTCCTTTGTTTTCATTGTTTATTTCCACGTTAACGCCACAGATAAGTGTTTAAAGTCTTGATTTAAAGGATTCGAACTCAGCGGAATGTATTTCTGGTTAATTCAGCAGCGTTTTTATTGTTTATTTCTCATTTAGTTTGTTATAATTCGACTTTTGCCTGCTCAGTTTACAGTTTGTGGAGAGTTTGTTTTCAAGAATTCAATGAAAACCCTTTGTGTGTGTTTCTTTTTAAGGAAACTATATGTCTAAATGCTGACATTAAATTAAATTAATATTAAATATTAACATCCGTAACGTGCTCCCTGTGTGTTCAGACACAGGTGGAGAGGATGACGGTGATGATGGGTCATGCTGAGTGAGGGTTGGCGTTTCCTCCGTACGTAGCCCAGCAGCAGCAGCCTGGTCCCGCCCAGTCAAAGCGGACTCTTTGGGGGTTCGGTGGTGGGAGGATGGCCTTTCACGGCTCGGGCCGACAGAACGTGTGTGGGGACCTGTTCCCGGGCTCCGACCTGGGCCACAAGTATTTCTGCGTCAACTCCTCCTGCGGAGCCCCCTCCACCGGCCTGAGCGCCACGCCGTGCCTGACTACGCCCACTGCGCCCGCCGGGACCCCTCGCCACCCCACGGCTCTTGGAGGAAGCACGGGCGGTGGAGCGGCGGTGCCGCAGCCTTACAGCAACCCGGCCAGCGAGGTGCCCAGCCCCGCAGAGATGGAGCCCGACCGGCCCATTGGCTACGGGGCGTTTGGCGTCGTGTGGTGAGTTCGTCAGTCGTTTGTGGTGAAAGCGCGAAACTGTGTCTTATTGTGAAATACTGAACAGGAAGTGGGTGATGTTCACAGGTCGGTGACTGACCCCCGTGACGGAAGGAAGGTGGCGCTGAAGAAGATGCCCAACGTCTTCCAGAACCTGGTCTCCTGTAAGAGGGTCTTCAGAGAGCTGCGGATGCTGTGCTTCTTCAAACACGACAACGTAATAATGACCACACGACAAGGAACGCTGCACCAAAAAGAACGTTTTTCATTTAATTTAATGAGTTTTGTCCTCTTTTTTTTTCTCAGGTTTTATCAGCTCTGGACATTTTACAGCCTCCACAAATCGACTGCTTTGAGGAAATGTATCCTTGTTCATGATCAGTGATCAGTTTCTTTCTCTAGATAGAACCTGGTACCTGCTGCTGTTAGCCTAGCTTAACACGACAACGATCTGAACACAAACCACAAAAGTGTCGTTGCGTTCCCACTTTTTATTCTGCGTTTAGATGAGCATCTTTGGACGGAAATCTGCAGGCACACGGTGACGCTGAAGTGTGTGAAATGTGATGTAGTATACATGCCAGGTGGCTAGGTGGCGCTGTGAAGCACTGCCATACAACAACAGCAGGAGCGTTGAAACTTCCTTCTTCTCTCTAGTAGCGCGAAGTAGCAGCTAAGACGACTTGAATGTGCGACTGATGGATTATAATCCCACATGTTTGTTGTTGTTTGTCTGTACTGAACATGGATCTGACGTCAACGCGGACGTTTAGTGTTTTTCAACCCTTTAGACGGGAACGCCACGGTGGAGCGTTTTTATCATTTCCACTCTGGAGGGCAGCTTCATTTTTTTGTGTTTTAAGCCCCAAAAATGCCGTCGCTGTCTAAACGAAAGGCATCTGATCAAATATTTCACACGTGAGCGTTAAAGTCGTGGAAAGCAGTCGTGCTAGAACTGTGTCATGAGTGAAAAAGCCTGAACTCTTCCTTTAATAAGAAGACTTCACGTCCAGCGTCGTCATGTCCCAGTTTCTCTTCAGTCATCGTCTCCCTCACGTCCTGGTTTTTAGTCTTAATTTAGCGTCTCGTCACAACTCGTTCGCTCTTCTGATGATTTGTGTTGATGTTTTTATTCATGTTCGTTTAACAATTGAGTCGTCATCAGAGCTGCTGATCTTCAGATTCAGAATCTCCAGTCCTTCATTTATTCAGAGGTGTTTATCACTGTTATCACTGCTGCCAGTCAGTCTGTGGACAGGTCAGTCTGTGATCAGGTCAGTGTGTAAACAGGTCAGTGTGTAAACAGGTCAGTCAGTATAAAGGTCAGTCTGTGAACAGGTCAGTCATTATAAAGGTCAGTCTGTGAACAGGTCAGTCATTATAAAGGTCAGTCATTATAAAGGTCAGTCTGTGAACAGGTCAGTCATTATAAAGGTCAGTCTGTGAACAGGTCAGTCATTATAAAGGTCAGTCATTATAAAGGTCAGTCTGTAAACAGGTCAGTGGTGGTTTTCCTTGACAGATCCTGCAGCTACGTGATCACAGAGCTGATGCAGAGTGACCTTCACAAAGTCATCGTGTCTCCTCAGCCTCTGACCACCGACCACATCAAGGTCTTCCTCTACCAGATCCTCAGAGGTGAGCGGCTGCTTCAGTGTTGTTGTTGTTGTCGTCTCGTTTCCTCAGTGTTGGGACACAGAAGTTTAGGAGTTGTCGAGTGTTTGTTCTGTGGAGTTTTATGGAAGAGAACAAAATGTATTTCCACCTGTCGTCCTTTAACTGGGTAACGTTACAAGGGATTAACAAAAATATTAAAATCACGCTAAATGAGAAACGTGTGTATGTACATTATGTGAATGTAGTCATGTGACCTTATTGGTCTGTCATGTGACATTATTCATCAGTCATGTGACCTTGTTCATCTGTCATGTGACCTTGTTTATCTGTCATGTGACCTTATTCATCAGTCATATGACCTTATTGGTCTGTCATGTGACCTTGTTAATCTGTCATGTGACCTTATTCATCAGTCATGTGACCTTATTGGTCTGTCATGTGACCTTATTGGTCTGTCATATGACCTTATTGGTCTGTCATATGACCTTATTGGTCTGTCATATGACCTTATTGGTCTGTCATGTGACCTTATTGGTCTGTCATATGACCTTATTCGTCTGTCATGTGACCTTAGTCTTAGGTCATGTGACCTTATTCATCTGTCATGTGACCTTATTGGTCTGTCATGTGACCTTATTGGTCTGTCATGTGACCTTATTGGTCTGTCATGTGACCTTATTGGTCTGTCATGTGACCTTAGTCTTAGGTCATGTGACCTTATTGGTCAGTCATGTGACCTTATTGGTCTGTCATGTGACCTTATTGGTCTGTCATATGACCTTATTGGTCTGTCATGTGACCTTATTGGTCAGTCATATGACCTTATTGGTCTGTCATGTGACCTTATTGGTCAGTCATGTGACCTTATTGGTCTGTCATGTGACCTTATTGGTCTGTCATGTGACCTTATTGGTCAGTCATGTGACCTTATTCGTCTGTCATGTGACCTTATTGGTCTGTCATGTGACCTTAGTCTTAGGTCATGTGACCTTATTCATCTGTCATGTGACCTTAGTCTTAGGTCATATGACCTTAGTCTTAGGTCATGTGACCTTATTCATCTGTCATGTGACCTTTTTGGTCTGTCATGTGACATTATTCATCAGTCATGTGACCTTGTTCATCTGTCATGTGACCTTGTTTATCTGTCATGTGACCTTATTCATCAGTCATATGACCTTATTGGTCTGTCATGTGACCTTGTTAATCTGTCATGTGACCTTATTCATCAGTCATGTGACCTTATTGGTCTGTCATGTGACCTTATTGGTCTGTCATATGACCTTATTGGTCTGTCATGTGACCTTATTGGTCTGTCATATGACCTTATTCGTCTGTCATGTGACCTTAGTCTTAGGTCATGTGACCTTATTCATCTGTCATGTGACCTTATTGGTCTGTCATGTGACCTTATTGGTCTGTCATGTGACCTTATTGGTCTGTCATGTGACCTTAGTCTTAGGTCATGTGACCTTATTGGTCAGTCATGTGACCTTATTGGTCTGTCATGTGACCTTATTGGTCTGTCATATGACCTTATTGGTCTGTCATGTGACCTTATTGGTCAGTCATATGACCTTATTGGTCTGTCATGTGACCTTATTGGTCAGTCATGTGACCTTATTCGTCTGTCATGTGACCTTATTGGTCTGTCATGTGACCTTATTGGTCAGTCATGTGACCTTATTCGTCTGTCATGTGACCTTATTGGTCTGTCATGTGACCTTAGTCTTAGGTCATGTGACCTTATTCATCTGTCATGTGACCTTAGTCTTAGGTCATATGACCTTAGTCTTAGGTCATGTGACCTTATTCATCTGTCATGTGACCTTTTTGGTCTGTCATGTGACATTATTCATCAGTCATGTGACCTTGTTCATCTGTCATGTGACCTTGTTTATCTGTCATGTGACCTTATTCATCAGTCATATGACCTTATTGGTCTGTCATGTGACCTTGTTAATCTGTCATGTGACCTTATTCATCAGTCATGTGACTTATTGGTCTGTCATGTGACCTTATTGGTCTGTCATATGACCTTATTGGTCTGTCATATGACCTTATTGGTCTGTCATGTGACCTTATTGGTCTGTCATATGACCTTATTCGTCTGTCATGTGACCTTAGTCTTAGGTCATGTGACCTTATTCATCTGTCATGTGACCTTATTGGTCTGTCATGTGACCTTATTGGTCTGTCATGTGACCTTATTGGTCTGTCATGTGACCTTATTGGTCTGTCATGTGACCTTAGTCTTAGGTCATGTGACCTTATTGGTCAGTCATGTGACCTTATTGGTCTGTCATGTGACCTTATTGGTCTGTCATATGACCTTATTGGTCTGTCATGTGACCTTATTGGTCAGTCATATGACCTTATTGGTCTGTCATGTGACCTTATTGGTCAGTCATGTGACCTTATTCGTCTGTCATGTGACCTTATTGGTCTGTCATGTGACCTTATTGGTCAGTCATGTGACCTTATTCGTCTGTCATGTGACCTTATTGGTCTGTCATGTGACCTTAGTCTTAGGTCATGTGACCTTATTCATCTGTCATGTGACCTTAGTCTTAGGTCATATGACCTTAGTCTTAGGTCATGTGACCTTATTCATCTGTCATGTGACCTTTTTGGTCTGTCATGTGACCTTAGTCTTAGGTCATGTGACCTTATTCATCTGTCATGTGACCTTATTGGTCTGTCATGTGACCTTAGTCTTAGGTCATGTGACCTTATTCATCTGTCTTGACCTTATTCATCTGTCATGTGACTTTATTCGTCAGTCATGTGACCTTATTCATCTGTCATGTGACCTTAGTCTTAGGTCATGTGACCTTATTCATCTGTCATGTGACCTTAATCGTCTGTCATGTGACCTTATTCATCAGTCATGTGACCTTATTCGTCTGTCATGTGACCTTATTAGTCTGTCATGTGACCTTTTTCGTCTGTCATGTGACCTTAGTCTTAGGTCATGTGACCTTATTCGTCTGTCATGTGACCTTATTCATCTGTAATGTGACCCTAGTCTTAGCTCATGTGACCTTGTTCGTCTGTCATGTGACCTTATTCATCTGTCATTTGACCTTATTCATCTGTAATGTGACCCTAGTCTTAGCTCATGTGACCTTGTTCGTCTGTCATGTGACCTTATTCATCTGTCATGTGACCTTATTGGTCTGTCATGTGACCTTAGTCTTAGGTCATGTGACCTTATTCGTCTGTCTTGACCTTATCCGTCTGTCATGTGACTTTATTCGTCTGTCATGTGACCTTATTCATCTGTCATGTGACCTTAGTCTTAGGTCATGTGACCTTATTCATCTGTCATGTGACCTTAATCGTCTGTCATGTGACCTTATTCATCAGTCATGTGACCTTATTCGTCTGTCATGTGACCTTTTTCGTCTGTCATGTGACCTTTTTGTCTGTCATGTGACCTTAGTCTTAGGTCATGTGACCTTATTCGTCTGTCATGTGACCTTATTCATCTGTAATGTGACCTTAGTCTTAGCTCATGTGACCTTATTCGTCTGTCATGTGACCTTATTCATCTGTCATGTGACCTTAATCGTCTGTCATGTGACCTTATTCATCAGTCATGTGACCTTATTCGTCTGTCATGTGACCTTATTAGTCTGTCATGTGACCTTTTCATCTGTCATGTGACCTTAGTCTTAGGTCATGTGACCTTATTCGTCTGTCATGTGACCTTATTGGTCAGTCATGTGACCTTATTGGTCAGTCATGTGACCTTATTGGTCTGTTATGTGACCTTATTCATCTGTTATGTGACCTTATTCGTCTGTCATGTGACCTTAGTCTTAGGTCATGTGACCTTATTCATCTGTCGTGACCTTATTCATCAGTCATGTGACCTTATTTGTTGGTCATGTGACCTCATTGGTCAATGATGTCATGAACTGGAACCATGCTACAGAATAACAAACAGGTCACATGTGTGATGGTGTTATTGGAGGTCAGAGGTCAGATTTACTCTCTCTGAGTTCTTTTTCCACTTAGTTTCCAGTGAACTGTTGATTGTTTATTGTGTTAAATGATTTAAATGAAGCTCTTAGTTTGACGGACATGATGTCGGTCATGGAGACGATGGAGACGTGATTTAGAACATTTAGAACATGAAATGAGTTGTTGTGACATTAAACCAATGATCCTGGACTAAACTAAGCTCACATGTCTGAACCATGGTCACAACGTGGTCCTCACTTTTACATGAAGTCTCCATGTGTGTGAACCTTACGTTTGAATGTCTTTGTGGTTCAGGTCTGAAGTATCTGCACTCTGCTGGGATCCTGCACAGAGACATCAAACCTGGAAACCTGCTGGTCAACAGCAACTGTCTGCTCAAGGTAAACCTGTGTGTGTGTGTGTGTTTTCACTGTCTGTGTGTGTGTGTTTTCACTGTCTGTGTGTGTGTGTTTTCACTGTCTGTGTGTGTTTTCACTGTGTGTGTGTGTGTGTGTGTGTTTTCACTGTGTGTGTGTTTTCACTGTGTGTGACATGGTCTGTGTGTGTGTGTGTGTGTGTGTTTTCACTGTGTGTGTGTGTTTTCACTGTGTGTGTTTTCACTGTGTGTGTGTGTGTGTTTTCACTGTGTGTGTGTGTGTGTTTTCACTTTTCACTGTGTGTGTGTGTGTGTGTTTTCACTGTGTGTGTGTGTGTGTGTGTGTTTTCACTTTTCACTGTGTGTGTGTGTGTGTGTTTTCACTGTGTGTGTGTGTGTGTGTGTGTTTTCACTGTGTGTGTGTGTGTGTGTGTGTGTGTGTGTTTTCACTGTGTGTGTGTGTGTGTGTTTTCACTGTGTGTGTGTCAGTCATGTTCTGTGTGTTGTATCTGAACTCTGGTCCTTCTCTCTGGTCTGTGGTCAGATCTGTGACTTTGGCCTGGCCCGGGTGGAGGAGCCTGACCCGTCTCGTCACATGACTCAGGAGGTGGTGACCCAGTACTACAGAGCTCCTGAGGTGCTGATGGGCTGCCGACACTACGGCTCGGCCATCGACGTGTGGTCAGTGGGCTGCATCTTCGCTGAGCTGCTGGGACGAAGGATCCTCTTCCAGGCTCAGAGTCCCATTCAACAGGTGAGACCAGATCAACGTTCCCATGAACGTTTACCTGCAGTCGGCCTGGAGTCAACTGAAGGTTCTTCTGTGTGGAAGACGTTTGACTAAACTCTGACTTTGTGACTTCAGCTGGACCTGATCACTGACCTGCTGGGAACTCCTCCTCTGTCGGCTCTGGCTTCAGCCTGTGAAGGAGCTCGAGCTCACATCCTGAGAGGACCTCACAAACCAGTATGTGGAAATATTCACATTTAAGAAGCTGAATAATGACAGAAACGTGAAAATATTCACATTTAAGAAGCTGAAAAATGACAGAAATGTGAAAATATTCACATTTGAGAAGCTGAAAAAAGACAGAAACGTGAAAATATTCACATTTAAGAAGCTGAAAAATGACAGAAACGTGAAAATATTCACATTTAAGAAGCTGAAAAACGACAGAAACGTGAAAATATTCACATTTAAGAAGCTGAAAAACGACAGAAAAGTGAAAATATTCACATTTAAGAAGCTGAAAAATGACAGAAACGTGAAAATATTCACATTTAAGAAGCTGAAAAATGACAGAAACGTGAAAATATTCACATTTAAGAAGCTGAAAAACGACAGAAACGTGAAAATATTCACATTTAAGAAGCTGAAAAACGACAGAAACGTGAAAATATTCACATTTAAGAAGCTGAAAAACGACAGAAAAGTGAAAATTCACATTTAAGAAGCTGAAAAACGACAGAAACGTGAAAATATTCACATTTAAGAAGCTGAAAAACGACAGAAACGTGAAAATATTCACATTTAAGAAGCTGAAAAATGACAGAAACGTGAAAATATTCACATTTAAGAAGCTGAAAAACGACAGAAATGTGAAAATATTCACATTTAAGAAGCTGAAAAACGACAGAAACGTGAAAATATTCACATTTAAGAAGCTGAAAAATGACAAAAACGTGAAAATATTCACATTTAAGAAGCTGAAAAATGACAGAAACGTGAAAATATTCACATTTAAGAAGCTGAAAAATGACAGAAACGTGAAAATATTCACATTTAAGAAGCTGAAAAATGACAGAAATGTGAAAATATTCACATTTAAGAAGCTGAAAAATGACAGAAACGTGAAAATATTCACATTTAAGAAGCTGAAAAACGACAGAAATGTGAAAATATTCACATTTAAGAAGCTGAAAAACGACAGAAACGTGAAAATATTCACATTTAAGAAGCTGAAAAATGACAAAAACGTGAAAATATTCACATTTAAGAAGCTGAAAAATGACAGAAACGTGAAAATATTCACATTTAAGAAGCTGAAAAATGACAGAAACGTGAAAATATTCACATTTAAGAAGCTGAAAAATGACAGAAACGTGAAAATATTCACGTTTAAGAAGCTGAAAAATGACAGAAACGTGAAAATATTCACGTTTAAGAAGCTGAAAAATGACAGAAACACGAAAATATTCACATTTAAGAAGCTGAAACTGTTTTTGAATGATTAAAAATAAATCTTTATTATGTTAAACTGAATCTTTGTCAGTCTGATAAAGACCATAATACCACAGTTAAATATCAATGATGTTTGTTTCCTCAGCCGTCACTGTCAGTTCTCTACATGTTGTCAGATGGAGCGACACATGAGGCCGTTCACCTGCTCTGTCGTATGTTGGTCTTTGATCCGGTGAGTTTTCTCCTCGCTCCCTCGTTTGTTCTCCTCACTCTTTGTTCTCGTTTGTTCTTGTTTGTTCTTGTTTGTTCTTGTTTGTTCTCCTCACTCCCTCGTTTGTTATCATTTGTTCTCCTCGCTCTCTCTTTTGTTCTCCTCACTCCCTCGTTTGTTCTCATTTGTTCTCCTCACTCCCTCGTTTTGTTCTCCTCACTCCCTCATTTGTTATCATTTGTTCTCCTCGCTCTCTCTTTTGTTCTCCTCACTCTTTGTTCTCGTTTGTTCTTGTTTGTTCTCCTCACTCCCTCGTTTGTTCCCGTTTGTTCTCGTTTGTTCTCATTTGTTCTCCTCACCCCCTCGTTTGTTCTCCTCACTCCCTTGTTTGTTCTCATTTGTTCTCGTTTGTTCTCATTTGTTCTCCTCACTCCCTCGTTTGTTCTCCTCACTCCCTCGTTTGTTCCCGTTTTTTCTCGTTTGTTCTCCTCACTCCGTCTTTTGTTTTTGTTTGTTCTCGTTTGTTCTCCTCACTCCCTCGTTTGTTCTCCTCACTCCCTCGTTTGTTCTCATTTGTTCTCCTCACTCCCTCGTTTGTTCTCATTTGTTCTCCTCACTCCCTCGTTTGTTCTCCTCACTCCCTCGTTTGTTCTCGTTTGTTCTCGTTTGTTCTCCTCACTCCCTCATTTGTTCCCGTTTGTTCTCCTCACTCCCTCGTTTGTTCTCCTCACTCCCTCATTTGTTCCCGTTTGTTCTCGTTTGTTCTCCTCACTCCCTCGTTTGTTCTCCTCACTCCCTCGTTTGTTCCCGTTTGTTCTCGTTTGTTCTCATTTGTTCTCCTCACTCCCTCGTTTGTTCTCCTCACTCCCTTGTTTGTTCTCATTTGTTCTCGTTTGTTCTCATTTGTTCTCCTCACTCCCTCGTTTGTTCTCCTCACTCCCTCGTTTGTTCCCGTTTTTTCTCGTTTGTTCTCCTCACTCCGTCTTTTGTTTTTGTTTGTTCTCGTTTGTTCTCCTCACTCCCTCGTTTGTTCTCCTCACTCCCTCGTTTGTTCTCATTTGTTCTCCTCACTCCCTCGTTTGTTCTCATTTGTTCTCCTCACTCCCTCGTTTGTTCTCCTCACTCCCTCGTTTGTTCTCGTTTGTTCTCGTTTGTTCTCCTCACTCCCTCATTTGTTCCCGTTTGTTCTCCTCACTCCCTCGTTTGTTCTCCTCACTCCCTCATTTGTTCCCGTTTGTTCTCGTTTGTTCTCCTCACTCCCTCGTTTGTTCTCCTCACTCCCTCGTTTGTTCCTGTTTGTTCTCATTTGTTCTCCTCACTCCCTCATTTGTTCCCGTTTGTTCTCGTTTGTTCTCCTCACTCCCTCGTTTGTTCTCATTTGTTCTCCTCACTCCCTCGTTTGTTCTTGTTTGTTCTTGTTTGTTCTTGTTTGTTCTCGTTTGTTCTCCTCACTCCCTCGTTTGTTCTCATTTGTTCTCCTCACTCCCTCGTTTGTTCTCCTCACTCCCTCGTTTGTTCTCATTTGTTCTCCTCACTCCCTCGTTTGTTCTCCTCACTCCCTCGTTTGTTCTCGTTTGTTCTCGTTTGTTCTCGTTTGTTCTCCTCACTCCCTCGTTTGTTCTCGTTTGTTCTCCTCACTCCCTCGTTTTGTTCTCCTCGCTCCCTTGTTTTATCTTCTGACAAAGATCTAATTCCTTAGTTTTGAGGATCTCTTCTGTGTGAATGGTAGGGGCATATAAAGAGTGTGTGTTGATGCAGTTGTTGTTTCTAAATGGATGTTTTTGTGTGTCTGTGTGTGTCTGTGTTTGTGTGTCTGTGTGTGTCTTCCAGACTAAGCGTATCTCTGGCAGCGACGCCCTCTCTCACCCGTACCTGGACGAAGGGCGTCTGCGTTACCACACCTGTATGTGTCAGTGCTGCTACTCTGTTCCCAGTGGACGAGTTTACACCAGAGACTTTGAGCCTGTGGCCGAGCGTCCGTTCAGCCACAGCTACGAGAACAGTCTGCTGTCTGTGTGGCAGGGAAAAGGTTTGACCTCTGACCTTTAGCTAACTCTGCTTCATCACGCCACCTGGTGTTTGTCTGTCAAATAATTCTATTTCACTTTAGAGCTGCTAAACTCTAAAGCGATTGTTTCCATAATCGATTCATCTTTTTATTTTCTTTACATAATCGTAAAAATGTCTCTGTGAGACGTTAGAAAACAGTGTGAAAATGTTGTTACGTAAGATGTTCAAAAATATCATACGGTGTTAAAAAAACATCCTGGAAACGTTTGTTTCATAAGACGGTAAACATAAAAATGACTTTGTTACGTAAGACGTTAAAAACATCGTAGAAATCTTTGTTTCGTAATATGTTTAAAAATATCGTAAGATGTTAAAAAAACATCGTAAAAAGGTCCTTGTTTCGTAATATGTTTAAATATATCGTAACAACAGACATATCGTAATATGTCTTTGTTTTGTGAGACGTGTGTTTGTAATCCTTCAAGAATCTTAATTATTATTATTATTATTATTATTAATGATGATAATGATAAATCTCTGGGTCATGAAATAAGAATTCACAGTTAACGTGAACTCTGTGTTTGTTGAGGGAAACGATGGATTGGTGATTTAATCTGGTTTCATCAGGAGAATAATCTGTGATGATGTTTTTTCTTCTTCCTCAGAGTTAATCCATCGCTTCATCACTGAGCATCAGCAGGGAAAACGAGTCCCACTGTGCATCAACCCTCAGAGCGCCGCCTTCAAGACCTTCATCAGGTGACCGTCGTCTGCTGATAATCTGACAGATTTAATCTGGGATTATTGTGGTGAAATGCCTGTAAATCATTGATGTGTGTGTGTGTGTGTGTGTGTGTGTGTGTGTGTGCAGGTCCACGGCGTGGCATTCCTCTAAGGTTTCCAGGAAGGAGGAAAGATGAGCAGATTATTAATCTGCTTCTCTAAAAACAAAGTGTTTGTGATGAAGAAGAAGAAGAAGAAGAAGAATAATCTCCCTCTGAAAATCCTCATGTTTTTCCTGACGTTAAAAACGCTCCAGCAGGTTTTTTTGGTGCTGGATTATAATTTTATTTAAACGCTGCTCGAGGACGAGTGAGACGGAGGATTTTACATTTTTTATCCAGTTTGATTTTTTGGTTTTCAGTCATTCCAGCTCTGTGCAATAAGGTTCAACAACAAGGAAAGGAAGGAAGGAAAGGAAGGATTAGGTCACTGTGAGGAAGCGGATCATCCTCCTCCTCATCATCATCATCATCATCATCACTGTGTTTCCGCTGCTCTGCGTCAACGCAGCGCTAATAATGCAACGTAACCATGTAGCAGGTTTTAGCCACGCCCACTCTCCTCTGACACTCTTTTTCTTTGGTTTTTATTCGACGAAGACGACGTGAAGGAAAAGTCTGTTTTGACAAAACGAGAAACGTGAAACTGCTGACGTTTCTTTTTCGCCGTAACGTCCGACCTCGGCGTGGACGCGTGATTCACGCGTGGACACCTTTGGAGTTTCCTGCTGAGCGTCAGCGGACAGGAAGTGGAATCCTTTTTCCTGTTTTGTAAATTTCTTAATTTATTGCGTGTTTGTTGAAGAGTGCATGTCTCCGCCCCCTCCATCACCACCACCACTTTGACTCCGCCCCCTCTCGGCGTTCGTGGGATTTGTGTTCGTCTTCGCGGGGAAATCCTCCGTTTTCACGTCTGAACCGCCGGTATACCTCGTTTTAGCGCCGCGTCGGTCGCTCTCATAGTGCTGAGTCACTCTAAGTCACTCTCTGAGTCACTCTCATAGTGCTGAGTCACTCTGAGTCACTCTCATAGTGCTGAGTCACTCTCTGAGTCACTCTCATAGTGCTGAGTCACTCTCTGAGTCACTCTCATAGTGCTGAGTCACTCTCTGAGTCACTCTCATAGTGATGAGTCGCTGTGAGGTTTGAAAATAACCACGTTGTCCATGAAATGCTGCTGTTTTTGTTTTCTATATTCGTTTTCATGAATTCTGGTTCAGTTTGAGGCTCAGGTCTCATGGTATTGATGAGTATTGATCAGTATTGATCAGTGTTGATCAGTATTGATCAGTATTGATATCAGTGATAAACAGTCTGAGATACTACACTATAAAAAGAGATGCTGTTGTATCTGAATAGGTTTGTGAGGAGATGATTGACAGTTACCTGTCGACGCCCACTTGACTAAAAACAGTTCACACAGAATTTCTGCGGATTGAAGTTTTTTTTGTTTTGTTTTTTTTAAATAGAAAAAAAACCGACGTGACGCTTAAATTTTAACTCTTTTTTTGATCAAAAGTCGTTTAGAAAAATGTGCCGTGTTTTTATTTCAAAATAAAAGTGGTTTAGCAACGGTTTTAGCCGTAGAAGCTACAGTTTGTGTTTGGCGTAAACGTAGAACTAAATGTTCACTAAACAATGACGTGAGTTAGTTTCTCTGAGAAAACACGAGATCACGTGAGATCAATTCAATTTTATTTGTATAGCACCAAATCATAACATACATTATCTCAAGGCACTGTAAATACGAGAAAACGCGAGATCACACGAGAAAACGCGAGATCACACGAGAAAACGCGAGATCACACGGGAAAGCAGGAGATTGCGTGTTTTCCAAAGAGGTTTAGTTTGATCAGCAGAAGTGAATCCACGTAGGTTTTGAATTCTCTTTGTTTGTTCACGTTTCGTCTGTTGCTCATTTTCTGATTTCTGCGTTAAAAGCGTTTGCGTGACCACGACACGTTTGCCTCCTTTTCCACTTCAGGAACTTTGCCGGGAACCTTTTTTTCAGGATCTCAGGAACTTTTACATAAAAACGTCAAGTCGTGCCAACGGTGCCGGACGTTAGCAGGAAAAGAAAAAAGGTGACGCGCTTCATTTCCTGTCGTTCTTTTGAATCTCATGAGATGTGAAGTGGCTTCTCACTTCCTGTGGCTCCTCACTTCCTGTGGCTCCTCACTTCCTGTGGCTCCTCACTTCCTGTTGCCAAGCGGATCAGATTTTTTTGCCACTGAGGGCCCCGCCCATCACCTCTAGCTCCTCCCCCTTCAGGATCAGAGTAACGTGTATATCTGCATGTGTATATTTATTCTCCACAGAGGTTTTGGTTTCAATGCTGTGCAATGGTTGAGTTCATGGACGATGACGGAAACGGACGTTTTGTGGTCTTTTTTTTTTCAATTTAATTCATCTTTAAGGAGTGTTTCTCTTTGTTTTTCTTACTTTTATTAATCCCTTCTTCTTGTTTTTTTGCTTTGTGGTTTTCCTTTCATCGAGTCAACGGTCAAGTCGTGATCGTTGTTCGCTAAAGCAAGTTTAGCATTTTTATTATTTCTACACAACATCAGTAAACCTGTGGATTGTTTTGGTCATAAAATGTGGAAAAATATTCAGTATATATATATATGTGTATATATACACATATATGTCTGTATATATACATGTTTGTATATATGTATGTATATACATATATATGTACATATACACATATGCATGTATATACATGTATATGTATTATGTATATATATATCTTCATATGTGCGTGTTTATATGTATACAAGTATATATACATATATTTATATGTACATATTTACATATGTATGTGTATATATATATATATACACATACATATATATGTGTATATATATATATGTATTTATGTTTGTACATATATATTTATGTATGTATATACATGTGTATATATTTATGTATGTATATACATGTGTATATATATATGTACATATATGTATATATGTGTATATATATATATACACACGTGTATATATATATATATATACACACGTGTATATATATATATATACACACACGTATACATAGGTGTACATATATACATGCTGGAGTGGGTAAATCCTTCCATGTTTTCCTTCTCTCTCTGTTCTCAGATCAGCTGATGTGTCATGTGACAAACTCTTCTTTAGACTCGTTTTTCTTCAATGCAAAGAAAGAAACTTGATGTTTATTAATATTATAAATATGAAACTGATGTTTTTGTCTTTGTTTTAGCTTTGTTTTTTTCTGACTTTGTGTCCCAACAAATACTTGAATTTCTTAAAAAAAAAGGAAAAAAAATGTTTAGAGCTAAAGTAGTGAATGATGAATAAATAAACGGACACTGGATCATATTTTTCTCCTGTTGCTCACGTGTTTCCTGTGAACTCACCACTTTATATTTAAGAGGCTGAAAAATCATCTTCAAATCAGTGATGGAAATGATTTCATGATTCCTTTAGTCATCGATGAATCCAGTCATGATTTCAGCTCTGAACTCAGTGGAGAGCAAACTGG
>NC_139811.1:571922-591922 GCF_963457635.1 Microchirus variegatus
AGCGTCCTCCACCATCATCTCCACGTCTTCTCTGCTCAGTCGGCCTTTGTCGTTGGTGACGATGATCCCGTTCTGTTTGCCCGTGCTTTTGTCCACGGCCGACACGTTCAGGATGCCGTTGGAGTCCACGTCAAAGGTGACCTGGACCTGATGCAGGTGTGAGTCCTGTGAGCTGGAACCGGCCCAGCAGGTTGTTGTCCTGGGTCATGGCTCTTTCTCCTTCGTAGACCTGGACCAGGACTCCGGGCCGGTTGTGGGCGTAGGTCGTGAAGACCTGGGAACATTTAGAACATTACGTCATGACTCCTGCGGCCGTCTCGATCCCAGCGACAGCGGCGTCACGTCCAGCAGCAGCAGGTCCTGGACGTTGCGTGAGGAATCCCCGGTGAGGATCGCGGCCTGGAGGGCGCCGCCGTACGCCACCGCCTCGTCTGGGTTGATGCTCTTGTTCAGCTCTTTGCCGTTGAAGAAATCCTGCAAGAGTTTCTGGATCCTGGGGATTCAGGTGGAACTTCCCACCAGGACGATGTGGTGAACCTGTCCCTCAGGGCCGTCTCCACCGGCTCCAGGGTTCCCCTGAAGAGGTCGGCCCACAGCTCCTCGAAACGAGCTCTGGAGACGGAGGTGTAGAAGTCTTCAAACGCCTTCAAACATCGAATGGATCTCGCTGCTGGCCTGAGAGCTGGTGGACTGATGTCCTTCCTGTGTTTCCTCTTGAACTCCATGACCATGCGATTGTCAGAGTCTCCGGCCGTGGCCTTGACCTCAGAGATGGCGTCGTCGATGGCCAGGACGGACACGTCAAAGGTGGCGCCTCCCAGGTCAAAGATCGGGACGTGGCGTTCTCCAGTGACTCCGCCTCTGTCCAGACCGTACGCGATGGCGTCCGCCGTGGGCTCGTTGATGACTCTCAAGGCGTCGAGTCCCGCGATGACGCCGGCGTCTTTGGTCGCCTGTCGCTGGGAGTCGTTGAAGTACGCCAGGACGGTGACGACGGCGCTGGACACCTTGTGGCCGAGGTACGACTCTGCGACCTCCTTCATTTTCACGAGGACCATGGAGGATAAAAGGCTCTGTTCTCACCTTTGTGCTCCACCTGGATTTCGGGTTTCCCTCCATCTGAAAGCACCTTAAAGGGCCAGTGCTTCATGTCGGCCTGAACCACCTCGTCATCGAACCTTCTTCCAATCGGTCTCTTTGCGTCAAACACAGTGTTGCTGGGGTTCAGCGCCCCCTGGCTCTTGGCGGCGCTGGTCCTGTTTCCCTGGTCGTTGGCGATGATTTCCACTTTTCCGTGCTGGAAAACGCCCACACAGGAGAAGGTGGTGCCTTTAGCTGCAGGCATCGTCACTGGAGGTCAAAGGTCAAAGGTCAAAGGTCACCTGTGAAACAGTCAAAGCAACTTTTACAACACTTTTCTCCACATGAACAGAGTTTAAACCATCGACCTGTAAAAAGTGTCAAGTGTGTACTCACAGTCAGTGATGGTGGTGTCTTCTTCCTGTTGTTTTTGTTCTTCTTCTTCTTCCTGTTGTTGTTGTTCTTCTTCCTGTTGTTGTTGTTCTTATTCTCCTGCCTCTTTATATCTGAGGAGATGCTCTGGATGCTTCTCCACGGTTCTCATCAGACACCGTCAAGATTGTACCTGTGGTCGGTGCAACTTCCTGTTTGCTCCTTCAAAGTAAAACAAACCCCGTTTTTCTGTGACGCGCTCACGGCTCAAAGCAAACGGACGTCTATCTTATTTTGAAAAACTAAACCACACCACTTCCGGTATGTTGTTCCTCGTAACTCCAGTCAGACGAAACTCTTGACGCGTCAGTTTCCGGTCTGTGCCGGAACTTTCTCTTTACATTTACAAACTCAACCTTTTTATGTTTGACTTAAAAATAAACAACGATGTAAATGTTCCTCTCATATTAAATAATCATGGCTGTAACAAAATAAAAATAAATAAAAACGATGACGCTGCTGTTTTCTTCTTTAACATCATTGTTAAAGAATAGATAATAGATAGTTTGGAGATTATCTTTGATTTAATCTGTGTTTCATATAATGATGAACCAGAACCTTTAAATGTGGCAAACTGTGAAAAAACTAAATCACAAGAAAATGTGTGAAAAGGACAAATGTTTGCATAATCTAACAACTAATTACCATGGAAGAGGATTTTGTTAGGACCACATGTAAATAACAACAACAGTGAAAATAATAATAATAATAATAATAATAAAAATTAAGCAGTCTGAATTCTGACTTCAATCTCATAAATGTGAGATTACAGACCGAATTAAAGAAATCCCTCCGGTCGAAGGTCCTTCAGTCCAGATGAAAGAATTCTGACTTTAAACTCAGAATTCATGATAATACGATGACTTTTGTGATAATACCACGATAATACCACGATAATACCACGATAATACCACGATAATACCTATATCATCGATTCTATTTGGGAATAACGTTTTTTTTGTTTAAATTTGCGTAATTACCCCCCCCCCACTATCACCCAAGTATCGCGAGAAGAGCAGCAGCAGCAGCAGCAGCAGAGCGAGAAGAGCAGGGTCCAGGCGACACAGCAACATTCATATTTAGCAACAACAACAACACAAGAAGAAGAAGAAGAAGAAGAAGAATCGAGAAGAAGGTTTTGAGGAAGACCATCGTCCCGCTGCGAGATGAAGATGAGACACGTCACAGATCCACGGACGCGCGCGACTGTGATTCACAGGTACACGAATGAACCGCGGCACGCGTTTCCGGAGCAAATATTGATAGCTAGCTAGCTGGATTATTAATAGCGAGCTAAGTGGCTAACGGTTAGCCTCGCTCGCTGTCTGTTGATTCCGGGTTTTTTTCCCCCCACCTGAGCCGCAGGTGAGGAGACACGAGGACACGAGGACAACAGACAGACAGAGACACAGACAGGCAGACAGACGGGCTCGGTGTGATTGACAGCTAACTCCTGCTAGCACGCTAACGGTTAGCGTCGCTCCTTCTGCAAACACAGTCACGAAACGGCTTCTCCCGTTAGTTCTTCACGTTATTGTCGTGAAATGTGCGTTCACTCGTTCACTCTTTTCTGTTACTGTCGTTCACGCTGTTTTTATTCGTGTGTGTGTGTGTGTGTGTGTGTTTGTACTGAGGCTGTCCACGACCGCACGATGATGAGGATGATGAAGATGAGGATGTTGATGATGATACAGTGATTCTGAGACACGCTGTTTCATCTCCGTGTCAATAAATACAGACAATTATGACGTTAACGTCAGAAAGTGTATAGAACATGTGATCAGTTAACGGATTATCATTATATTTATAAATTAATTGTCAACTACTACTTGCGTCAAAAGCTGTAATCATTACCCTAATTACCCAAGTTTCTGTCATTTTTCAGCTTCTTAAATGTGAATATTTTCTTTCCGTTAAATACAAAGAAATTGTCCAAAAATCTTAGCTAATCGAGTGTTTGTCATGATGATGATCTCAAATGTCTTGTTTTTGTCACCAACACTAAAACATTTGAATGTTAGAATGATTTCTTTGTTTTAAGGAGTTAAAAAAACCCAGAAAATATTCACATTTAAGAAGCTGAAAAATGACAGAAACTTGGGTAATTAGAGTAATGATTATCACACTGAAACTCTGAACATCCATTACTGTAAGGTGTGTGTGTGTGTGTGTGTGTGTGTGTGTGTGTGTGTGTGTGTGTGTGTGTGTGTGTGTGTGTGTGTGTGTGTGTACCTAAGACTGTAAATATCAGTGGTTAATATCCACCATTGAAAACCTTACTACAGACACCAGTTTATTGTGCAGGTGTTAGTCATCTAGAGCATGAACACATGCAGTTGGTAAATTACTGCTCAATTTCAGCCGTTATCGGACTCATGTTTATTTGGAAAAGGAGATGTTTTCTGTGCCCATGTAATTGTGTCATACATAACAATGTGTTTTAATCTGTTTGATTATTCAAAATATTTGATTCCTAATGAAAATTCACTCGTAAAGCGGAATTGAATAAAGTTTCTAAAATAGAGCTGCAGCTAACGTTTATTTCTGTAATCGATTAATCTGTCGATTATTTTCTCGATGAATGGATGGTTTGGTCCATAAAATGTTAAAAAACTTTGATCAGTGTTTGTCAAACCTGGAAATAACGATGTTCTTGAACGTCTTTGTTTTGTCCACAAACCAAAATGATTTAGTTTTAATGATTTCTTTGTTTATGTGGAGCAAAGAAACAAAGAAAATATTCACATTTAAGAAGCTAAAACAGTCAGAAATCTGGTTTTAATCAAGAAAAAAGCTTCAAACCGATTATCGATTATCAAAATAGTTGGCGATTAAGTTAGTAATCGATTAATAATCGATTCATCGATTATTAATCGATGAATCGATTATTAATCGATTCATCGATTAATCGTTTCAGCTCTGATCTAAATGTGTGTGTGTGCAGCTGAGGTTGAAGGTGTGTGTCTGTGTTTTCTTGCAGGATGTGGCCTCACTTCTCTGGATCTCTGATGAACAATGATGTGTGATCACCTCTCCACCTCCTCCACCTGCTCCTCCTCCTCCTCCTGCTCCTCCTCCTCCTCCTCCTCCTCCAGGCTGAAGCTGGTCTTTTCTCTTTACCGTGTAAAACTACGTGAATGATGTAGAATCGTAGAACTTGGTCGTCCTGATTCATCTTTTGAACTTGAACTCTTTCTCAGTTCACTGGTTTGTAAGCGATCGCCCTCTGGTGGATGTGTGACGTCGTCTGATCGCAGAGCGCCCGGTGTGCGTCAGGAGGATGAACGGCTCTCTTTTGACCCCGCCCAGCCCACGGGTGGCAAACTCCTCCCCGTTGCCGCCGTCGCCCTCGCCGTCTCCGTCTCCGCCGTCGCCCTCTTTGCTGCCGCTGTCCCCCCGGCCGCCGCCCCTCCCTCCTCTGGTCAGCCCCCCCTCGCAGACCCACCCCTCGTCGCTCTCGGACACGCCCACCCCCTCGCCCTCGCCATGCCTTAGCTGGACCGAATTCTGTGAGCTCCACGCCCGCGTCGCAGCCGGAGACTTTGCTCGCCACTTCCGCGCTTTCCTCCAGGAGAACCCGCACTACTCCCCCGACTCGGCCGCCGCCTTCTGCCGCCGATTCACCGACCGATTTGTTCGTCACTTCCAGAGCGAACTGGAGGGGGCGCTCTTGCCGAGCTGTGCCTCCGGCCGGGAGGAGATGGCAAGCTGGGCTCCTCAGTCGGACGCAACTTCACTGGAAGAGGAAGCGGTCTCCCCCCTGTCAGCCAGCGGGGGCGCTGTCCTCCCCTGTCCCCCGAGTAACGTGATGCGTACTTTATGTAAGCCCGCGCCCACGCGGCTGGTGTTGGAGAACCGCGGCACCGACCGGTTTCAGGATTCCTACGCCCACGGGCAGGTCCTGCCCCCGTCGTCCTCGTCGTCGTGTTGCTCGTCAGTGGGCGGGAACAACGGGAGGCGCGAAGAGCGAGGGCCGCTGGTCGCCCCAGGCAACGGGGAAGCACCGGTGGAGGAGGAGGAGGACAGCTGGCTCGGGGCGTCGTCCGTTGGGGAGGACGTCGACGCGGAAGAGCGGGAAGCGGAGTCCGCAGAGGCGGACGGCGCCGACCCCGCCCACGCCGCTCAGGTCCCGCCCTCCTCTTCCTCGGTAACGCCTCCGCCGGACTCCAAAGGCAGCAGCACGCCCACCTCCTCCTCCAAAAACAAACTGAAGAAGCGCTTCTCGCTGCGCAGCGTGGGCCGCAGTGTTCGCGGCAGCGTGAGGGGAATCCTGCACTGGAGAAGCTCGTCCAGTGACTCCGCCCAGAGTCAGCTGCCCTCCAGCTACAGCTACACCATGGGCGTACAGGACGCCAGTCTGGTCTCTGCCTCCAAGAGGAACTCTGGTACGCAGCCTCCCACGCCCACCTCCTCCATGCCCGTCTCCCTGTCCATGCCCCTCTCCCTCCCCCACTCCTCCTCCTCCTCGCTGCCTCCCTCCTCCTCGAGCAGCGCCACCTCCCTCTCTCTCTCCGAGGCCGCGCGCGATCGGCGGCGAAGCAACGGCGAAGGAGGCGAGAAGGAGAAGTGGAGCCATCGTCTGGAGAAGCTGAGACTGACCAGATCTCCTCCTCCTCTCCTCACCCCCACCTCCGCCGCCTCCACGCTGCCTCCGAGCAGCGCCGCCGCCGCCGCCATGGGCCCGCCGAGGAAGGTGGGGCGTCTGGTGAGGGAGGGAGGAGTCAGCGTCAGCTCGTCCAATGACGAGCTGAGCGGGAGCCACGGCTTCTCCGGCTTCTCCTTCGGTTTGCTGCATCACGGCACGGACAACAACAACGCTGCCTCGGCGTCGTCTGCGGCCGCACAGACGGGACCGGCGCCACCTCTGGCCAGTGGAGGGAACGTTCCCTGGAGAGGAGGACGCTGGCATAAATGTCGCCTGGTCCTCAGAGAGAGAGACCGAGAGGGCGGCGAGCGAGGAGAGGAATACTACCTGGAATTCTTCATCCCGCCCAAAGTAAGTGTTTCTCCAAAGCTGAAAAACATCACGAGCGGTAGAGGCTAGCCACGATAGGAAAAATCTGACGAGATTGTTGAAATCTGCTTTAAACTGTTTTTGGTCAGAAAGACTTTATTTTATATTGATCTGCAAACATTCATTTGCTTCGTATCCATGAACCAGGGTTCCACAGGTCCTTGAGATCCTTGAACGTAAAATCAAATAGACACGGGTCATTGAAAGTGCTTGAATTTTGTACAAGAAAGAAGTTGATATTGAGCTAAATGTCTCCTGCCAATTGGTTCCTTGAGATCCTTGAAGGTTTTTGAATTAGATTATTTTATTATTGTTTGTTGTTATTATTGTTACAGTGCCACCTACTGTTTCATGCCCTGCGTGGCTTGATGGACGTGATGGACGAGGCCTACACAGGACTAACGTCCACAGTGTCTCCTTTAGCCTAGCTTAACACGACAACGATCTGAACACAAACCTCAAAAGTGTCGTTGCGTTCCCACTTTTTATTCCGCGTTCAGTCGAGCGTCTCTGGGTGTAAATCTGCACGCAGGCGGTGACGCTAAAGTGTGTGAAATGTGATGTAGTATGCATGCCAGGTGGCTAGGTGGCGCTGTGAAGCACTGCCACACAACAACAGCACGAGCGTTGGAACTTCCTTCTTCTTCTCTGTAGTAGGGTAAATTAGCCAAAACCAAAACATTAACTTGTTTAATTGCTGAAGTGACTCGTGGACAGATTATAATCCGACATGTTTGTTGTTGTCTGGAGGTTCATTTGTTTGTGTTTTTAAGCCTCTGTTCATAACTGTTAGAGCTTTGAAGTTCTTCTACCTTCAGTGTTTCTCTGCTGCTGTAACATTGATGGTGTTATTGACGGTTGTCTCCTCAGTCGTCAAAGCCTCGACTCACCGTCCCGTGCTGCTCCATCGTGGATGTGAGGAGCACCACGGCGCTGGAGGTTCCCGACAAGGAGAACACCTTCCTGCTGCAGGTAGCCCCGCCCACATGCCGCTGACAGACACCTGTCAAACTCATTCATTGTTTTTGTCAAACCTCCACTGTTGATATCTGCTGTCACATGACCACGCCCAGGAAGTCCTGTGAAACATGAACGTAATAATGTTAGCAGAGAGCTGCTCTGTTAGCACAGACACAACCGTCTGTGACTGTACTCTATAACAGCTTCATGTTTGCAAACCACTCACTCTCCCACACCAAAGTCCACAGAGAGTTGTTGATCCTCTGCTGCCTCCATCACTGAGTCCTGATTGACCTCAGTGACACAAAGTGACCACAGGAGGCAGCAGAGGACCAGCAGCATCATCACCTTCTCCTCTGTGTCTTTCTTCTTCAGCTTGAATCATCAGCTCAGTACGTGATCGAGACACGTGACGCCGTTCAGATGAGGGCGTGGCTTAGTGACATCAGGAACGCCGTCTGCCTCAGGTAACGAGCGCTGGACGCTAGTGTGTGTGAGCAGTGTGTGTCGGTGTGTGTCAGTAGTGTGTGTGTCGGTGTGTGTCAGTAGTGTGTGTCAGCAGTGTGTGTCAGTGTGTGTCAGCAGTGTGTGTCAGTACTTGTGTCTCTCACAGTGAGCAGGACGATGCTGAAGGTGTGTGTGTGGGGCCGTTGGACATCAGTGGAACTCCTGAGATGGTCGACCGTCTTTCACAAGGTGCTTATGTCGTTATTCAAAATGAATGTTATTGTTAAGTCAGTTTTCACTGTTTAGGTCTCACATATACGAACTTTAATTTAACTCAGACCTGACGGTTGATAAAATGTCAGAAAATATTGATTGTGCAAAGAAATCATTGAATCATTTTCTGATGCTCTAATTAAAACATGTGGAAAAATTACTTTTTGTCATTTTTATTTATTATACTTTTGTGTGCAGTTAAACACTTTTATTCAAAGCAACTTACAAGAGAGGAATAAGCTACTCTACGCTATAGGAATAAATATATTTATAACATATTTATTATTATAGGTTATTAATAATGTAAAATCATTTCAGTTGTTGCAGCTCTAAATATTATCTAACAGAGTAACAGTGTCCCTGTGTTTAAGGATCAGTTATATTATATTTTATTATATTATATTATATTATATCATGTCATAAAAGTGTGTCTCGTCTGTGTCAGTGTGTTACGGAGGAATCGCAGGCTCCTCCCCTCTGACCGACCCTCTCCCACCGGAGTTGCCGCCTCGAGCCCCCCTCGACGAACCAGACGGCCGGATCCTCGGAGGGGGCGGAGCCAGTCTGGGCACACCTTTTGCTGAGACGCCGGACGCCACAGGTGAGAGCCGGACGACACAGACGGACCAGCTGGTCATTGAAAAGTCCTGGAAAGTTTGTGAATCTTTTGAAAATGGCCCTAAACAGACAGCGGTCATTGAAAGTGCTTGAATGTTGTTGATATTTGTCTAAATGTCTTCCTTGTTTGTTACGATGTCACCTCCCGTTTCATGTTTGATCAACGTAGACACTTTTCCACCAAAGTCCCGACTTGACTTCTTTCTTGCGGACTATTTTCATTCAGGAAAAATGCCGGTGGATTCAGCTGTTGCGTCGCCCGTTGCGTCGCCCGTTGCGTCGCCCGTTGCGTCGCCCGTTGCGTCGCCCGTTGCGTCGCCCGTTGCGTCGCCCGTTGCATCGCCTGTGTTTGTTTATCTCCATCAACGCTGGTTTTTCTCCGTCCTCGTAAACGCTAAATCACGAATGTGATTGAAATCCGAAGTCTGAAGTCCATTCGGGTTCAAGTGAAACGCTGTTTCACGCATACAAGACTACGCAGATGTAGCAGAGCTAGCTAGCAACAATTTGCAGAGTGCTTCGAGAGCGTTTGCCCGTCTTGCAGCTCTACGTGACAGACAAACTCGGCACTCGGCAAATAGCCACTAGCTAGCTAGGTAGCTAGCCGCTTTCATAAATGGTCAGTTATTTTCTGACATTAGTGTTCAAAGCTCAACGGTCCTGTGGACGTAAATCAAACCAACATATTCCAACACACCTCGACGTTGTAACGCGCTTATTTACGAAAATATATAACAATGAAATTGTTCCCTGGCAGATGTGGCTCGCTGAATTTGCAAAGCATCATGGGTAATTTCATCTTCCACTTTGACAACTTTGACCCTGAGGACAATCACGACGCAGTCTCTGAGCTGAAGTCCACCAGGTTTTAATGATGGATAACTGATGGATAATCAAAGCATTCACCGGCTCCTTCGTCCTTCAGGGTCCTTCCTGTTCTCCGAGGCCACGTCCGTGGAGGTGGTGGAGCATCCGCTCAGCGAGTGTCAGTGGTTTCACGGCACTCTGTCGCGCCTCAAAGCCGCTCAGCTGGTGTTGGCCGGAGGTCCCGCGAGTCACGGCGTCTTTCTGGTCCGACAGAGCGAGACGCGGCGCGGGGAATACGTCCTCACCTTCAACTTCCAGGGAAAGGCCAAGGTGAGTTTGGAACAGTGGTCCTCAGTGTGTGGTTAGAGGTTAAAGGTAAAGGTTTTTAGCGTAGACAAACAGAAACTTAGACTTAGTTTGTCGTCTACAGTGTGTGGTTAAAGGTCCACTCAGACCACAAGGCGTCCAACTATTTTATTTGTAAAAGTGTGCAGCGCTGACTGTGCTGTGAGCGCCCCCTGCTGCTGAGACAGTCTGCCGCTTTACAAAACAAACGTAGACTTTTCTTTAGAAAACTGCGATGTTACAAACTTAGTCGTTTGTTTCGAAAACTGCGATGTTTTTAGGGTGGACAAACTGAAACTTAGTCGTTTGTTTCGAAAACTGCGATTTTTTTTAGCGTAGACAAACGGTTTGTCGTCTACAGTGTGTGGTTAAAGGTCCACTCAGACCACAGTGTCCAACTATTATTTTAAGTGTGCGGCGCTGACTGTGCTGTGAGCGCCCCCTGCTGCTGAGACAGTCTGCCGCTTTACAAAAACCCCAGTTCATAAAGTCTGCAATATCTGAACAACATGTTTCCGTCTTTATGTTCGAGAAAGTTTGAGTCCAAAGACCAGCAGCTCCTGTGACTTTGGTGTGGGAGAGTGAGTGGTTTACAGTGACCTTTGACCTGTTGTCTCTCAGCACCTGCGTCTGTCTCTCAATGAGGACGGTCAGTGCCGGGTCCAGCACCTCTGGTTCCAGTCCATCTTCGACATGTTGGAGCACTTCCGGGTTCATCCCATCCCCCTGGAGTCCGGCGGCGCCTCTGACGTCACGCTCGTCAGCTTTGTGGGCGCCAACGCCGTCCGCCAGCCAGGTACGAGTGTTCTGCCTCTGTGACAGCGCCCCCCACTGGTCAGACAGGTGTATGTCCACAACAGCATGCTTAATTTTTAAAACCCAACACCGACGCTATGGTCACGTGTCACGCCCACATGACTCCACCGCTTTCCACACGTCAAACTGCGATGTTAGCGTGGACAAACAGAAACAGACGTTTCTTTAGAAAACTGCGATGTTAGAAACTTAGTTGTTTGTTTCAAAAACTGCGATGTTGTGTTTTAGCGTAGACAAACAGAAACTTAGACTTTTCTTTTCGCAAACTGCGATGTTTTTAGCGTGGACCATGTGACGATGTGTCGCCACAACATTTTCCATCCGTGTCATTGCACTCGTTGTTTTTCTGACCACTGTGTTGTTGTTGTTGTTGTTGTTGTTGTTGACTGTCGTGTGTCCGTTGGCTCCTCCCCCTGCAGGCCGGGACAGGGCAGGCAGTCGGCCTACAGTCTGTGATGTCATCACCACGCGCCATCCTGACTCTCCATCTACACCCATCTCTGACTGTGTGTAAGTGAGACCGGACTCTGTGTGTGCGCGCGTGTGTGTACGTGTGTGTGTACGTGTGTGTGTGTGTGTGTGTGTGTGTGTGTGTGTGTGTGTGTGTGTGTGTGTGTGTGTGTGTGTGTGTGTGTGTGTGTGTGTGTGTGTGTGTGTGTGTGTGTGTGTGTGCGTGTGTGTGTGCGTGTGGGGGTGTGTGTGTGTGTGTGTGTGTGTGTGTGTGTGTGTGTGTGTGTGTGTGTGTTACCTCATGACTCCATGACAGCAGACTCGACTCATTCTCTCTTTTTTCCTCCCACTTCTCATCCTCTCTTTTCCTGACTGTCACTTCACTTCTTACCCTCTTGACCTTTCACCCCCCCCCCCCACACACATACACACCATCTTTTTCTGCTCTCCTTTATTTACACCTCCTCCTCCTCTTCTCTCTCCTCCTCTGTTTCTCCTGCACAGACTTGAGCAGCAGACCCCGTAGCCCTCCTCAGCCTCCTCCGTTACCACCGGGCCGACCGCCACCTCCAACACCACCACAGGAGAGAGGAGGTGAAACGGAGCTGGCAGGAGGAGGAGGAGGAGGAGGAGCAGGAGCTGGAGCTGGAGCTGGAGCTGGAGCTGGAGGAGCAGCAACAGGAGGAGAAGGAGTAGCAGCAGCAGGAGGAGGAGGAGGAGCAACTGTGGTGGCAGTGGCAGCAGCAGCAGCAGCAGGAGGAGGTGGAGGAGGAGGAGGAGGAAGTGGAGGAAGTGCAAGTGGCAGTGGAGGAGGATTGGAGGAGTGGGAGGAGAGAGAGCGAGACACTCCTCTACGTCAGCTCGACGCTGTGGAGGGAGAAGAGAGGGAGGGAGGGAGGGCCCCACGAGCCATCGATAACCAGTACTCCTTCTTCTGAAGGGAGGGGGTGTGTGTGTGTGTGTGTGTGTGTGTGTGCGTGTGTGTGTGCGCGAATGTGTGTGTGTGTGTGCAATAGTGAGGTTGGATAAAGCAGCGTACATCATAGCCATTCATTACCAGTATTTTAATTTTGTTAGAAATGTGGAGGAAGAGGAGGAGTTACTAACACTACAATGAAGAGAGAGAGAGAGAGAGAGACACTAACTCCGCACTACATTTCATTTCAATCATCTTTCTCTTGACTTTACCTCAACAGTCCTCAAAAAAAACCTTAACACTAAAGCGAATCACACTCACAACGTCGCCATAACTTCCTGTATTGGAAGGTGATAAACCGGCGAGGCGTGGCCGTGAGCGCCCCCTGCTGCTGAGGCGCTGACACACTCTCAGTGAACACGGCAGATCCTTAACCACTTTCACTAAAGACTACGTCGGTTTGAGCAGCGTTCACACGGCTCCTGGAAAAGCTCGTTTTTGAAGAGTCGATATTTTAGGTCAATGTCTCCCTCGTTTTGTTGCGGCGCCACCTACTGTTTCACGCCCTGCCCTGCGTTGCTCGATGTGCGTAGACCACGCAGGACAAACGTAGACCGCGCCGTCACTGTCACCTCTGTCTCCGCCGCGCAGAACAACTCGGTGACGGAGGCAGCGGTGACACAAAGTGACCACACGAGGCAGCAGTGGATCAACAACTCCTGCACGTCACTGAGTTTCTCTGTGGACTTTGGTGTGGGAGAGTGAGTGCTTTACAAACGTCTGTGTCACGGTGAGACGCGTCCACGCGGCCTGGAGATCGTAGACTTAAACTGACGTAGATTTAATGGCGTTAGCGCACACGTGAATGTTAGCGTGTCTCTGCTGGCGGCCATTCTGTCACCGATCGTGAACTAAATTAAAAGAAATAAATGTCATCATGTGAAATATTAAAGGTCCAGTGTGTAACATTTACGAGGGTTTATTGTTTTAGTGTATTTACTAAAGTGTCTGCTCGTAAATACACTTTACGCAAGTGTATTTACGTTGAATTAAATATATTTGCTGTCACTAACATGTGTTGCTAACGTGTCGCTAACACACTTATAGCGCGGACGGCGCCGTTGGAACGCGACCTTGTGGTCTGAAGCGGAAGCTAACGACGCGTTTGCGTGAACAGCGACGCACTGGACCTTTAAATCAAGCTGTCACCTTTTCTTAGTTAAGAATGATTCTTTAGCTTTAGCTTTAGCTTTAGCTTTAGCTTTAGCTTTAGCTTTAGCCTCGCTCAATTCAGTCGACTGATTTATTGACAGGAAACATTTACCTCAGCCTCTCTCTCTCTTTCTGCTTTCCCATCATGCAGTTCTTGCTCCACTCGACTCCACAGGGTTCGGTCTGGTTTTCCACGACTCCGTAGCTCCTCCTCAAAGTGGGCGGAGTCATCGCGGCACGGCTGCGTGAGACTCTCGTGACGTAGTTTTCCACGCGACTGAACTGAAATACAGCCGAACGTCTCTGAATCGTCCAGACCTAACGTTACAGACGAACGTGAAGTCTTTTTCACGTTAATCTACGGTTAAAGGACTCGTGACTCTTCAGTGACGACACTCGCTGACCAATCAGAGGCCGGCAGACTGATGACATCACAGCTGAAGTCACTGATGGAGGAAGAAACACGAGTTAGAAGTGTGTGATGGAAAAGCGACCTCACACACACACACACACACACTAACTGTAAATGAAAGGCTGGAGATGTGAAACTATTGATAAACCAATAATAATAATAATAATGACAGTGAGAATAATAGTATTAATTTTATTTGTTATGTCAGGTTTTTTTTTTTTAATCATTCTGTCTTTCAAAATGTCTTTTGTGCCTTTTTTTAATTTTTTTATTTTAAGGATTTAAAAAAGGAGAAAAAAACACATGTATTGCATATATATATATATATGTGTATATATATGTATATGTAGTATAAGATATGCTCTTACTCCTCGTTGCCAAGGCGACGACGTTTTTCACGCTCTCCTCCTCCTCGTTAAAAACACTTTTTCGTGCCTTTTCTCCGTGTTTGTCGTATCGTTAGCGCCGTTCGTTCGTTGTTTCGCTCTAAACTCGGTTCATTGTTCAGTTCCGTTCTTTGGCCCCGCCCAGTCCTTTCTGTCCCGACTTTTCTTTGCCTTTTTACGCGTTCGTATCCATAAGCCCCGCCCCCGCCCCTCCCTCTGCCCCTCCCTCTGCCCCTCCCTCTGCCCCGCCCCTGCCCGCCCTCCGTCGCCATGTCAGAAACTCTTTGTGCCTTTTTCTCTCTCTGTCTCTTTTCACTCTTTGCTGGGACCGTGTGTCGATGGGGGAGGGGCGCAGTTCGTACGCCCCGCCCCCTTGTGGTTAGTTTCAGGTACTACGTTGAATTAAATGATAATGATATAATATAAATATAGTGAAACATAAGCGTGTGTTTGTGGTTTTTCTCTCCATCCCTCTTTACAAACACCGGTCACTTTATTAGGCACATGCTCGACCAGTTTTTTCTATCTCTGATGAAACATAACTGTGAATAAACTTCAGTCATCATTTAACACTGATGTTACACTGATGTCTCTCTAATCTGCAGTTTATACAATTGAACCATATTATTTTCACAAGAACGTATAAACTAAGTCATGCATACATGAGCCGGGTCGTCACATGGTGTTATTGGCTTGGCAACATTCATCAAGTTTCTGAAAACAGAAATAGAATTTTTAATCAGTAGATTAAGGAGTAATTGACCAAAGTCAATTTTTTTTAAATAATTTAAAATAAAATAAATTTGTCGACCTCTTGTACACACCTGCCTCAGCCTCAGGTGTGTGTATTTATATGCAAATATATATGTATAAGGGTATATGTATATGTGTATATTTAAAATTATGTGTAAAACGTGTATTTAAGAGAGTTAAATATAGAAATATATTTTAAAATGTTGATTTTAAACTATAGACTATATGTTTAAAATTTATTTATTTAAAAGTCTGAGGTTATGGCAAAAAAAAAAAATTGCCCACAAATTACACAGGAAGTAGTAAAGGGGATAAGGCTCTTATTTTGAAAGCCAGGTTGAAAGGAAGTGATAAAGTCTCGTCGGCTGATCGATAACTTAAAAACGTGTTTTCTCGTTTTCTAAGATTAACTCTTGAAATAAAAAAGTAAATCAAACGTGTGCTTGTGTCGACAAACGTCAAATCACGTTTTATTTCAAATCCCTGAACCTTCTGTAAATACGCTGAACAGGAAGTAGTCTCGCTCGCGCATGCGCAGAAGAAAAGGGTTTCCGGTGCAGCTCGGGTGTCTGGCCGACAGTAAATAAACGCACGGTAAGGAGACAAATCACGAATAAACGCACAAAGACGCGTTGTTGTGCGTTTCTCTGCGCCTTAAAAACAGCGGAAGTGCGAAGTGTTGAGGTTATTCGTCGCACGCGCTGGAGTCTCACATGCTAGCTAACACAACATTAGCAGTTAGCCATAGAGTTGTGACGCAATCAAAGCGCGTTTATTTGCACACTGCGCTAAACTGCGCTATTTAAACCAACGTTATTGAGACAACGTACGATTTTATGTCAGAAGCCGCAGTCTTGTTCTTAAAAACAACAACAACAACAAACAGAACTCATTAATAAAAATTACTATTTATCTTAAATCTGTTTTCTTTTACGTATCAATCTGAAACAGGTTCATTGTTAGCAAAGTAAAATCTAACGTTTCATTTGTCTTTACTTTGGCACAATTTCAACTCTTATAATAGTTTCTTCAAGCTGTTTGGATTTTGTGTGTCTTTATATTTGACAGATTTTTATCTTCACTTCAGGTTTTGTTTGTTTTCAAAATGTCACAATTTAAAAATGAACCAGAAGCTTAATGTCACACAGCGTCAAAAAAGATCTGTTCATCAAGATCACGTCGTTCATAACGTTGTTCATCGCGATCACGTTGTTCATGATCACGTTGTTCATGATCACGTTGTTCACGATCACGTTGTTCACGATCACGTTGTTCATCACGATCACGTTCATCACGATCACGTTGTTCACGATCACGTTGTTCTTCACGATCACGTTGTTCATCACGATCACGTTGTTCATGATCACGTTGTTCATCACGATCACGTTGTTCATGATCACGTTGTTCATCACGATCACGTTGTTCATCACGATCATGTTGTTCATCATGATCACGTTCATCACGATCACGTTGTTCATGATCACGTTGTTCTTCACGATCACGTTGTTCATCACGATCACGTTGTTCATGATCACGTTGTTCATCACGATCACGTTGTTCATCACAATCACGTTGTTCATCACGATCATGTTGTTCATCACGATCACGTTGTTCATCACGATATTGTTCATCACGATATTGTTCATCACGATCACGTTGTTCATGATCACTTGTTCTTCACGATCACGTTTTTAATAATGATCACGTTGTTCACGATCACGTTGTTCATGATCACGTTGTTCTTCACGATCACGTTGTTCATCACGATCATGTTGTTCATCATGATCACGTTCATCACGATCACGTTGTTCATGATCACGTTGTTCTTCACGATCACGTTGTTCATCACGATCACGTTGTTCATGATCACGTTGTTCATCACGATCACGTTGTTCATCACAATCACGTTGTTCATCACGATCATGTTGTTCATCACGATCACGTTGTTCATCACGATATTGTTCATCACGATATTGTTCATCACGATCACGTTGTTCATGATCACTTGTTCTTCACGATCACGTTTTTAATAATGATCACGTTGTTCACGATCACGTTGTTCATGATCACGTTGTTCTTCACGATCACGTTGTTCATCACGTTGTTCACGATCACGTTGTTCATGATCACATTCATAACGTTCATGTTCACGTTCATAACGTTCATGTTCTCCATCTTAAAGGCACCAACATGTCGGCTGACACTAAGATCGCAGAGCTGCTCACTGAGCTCCATCAGCTCATCAAACAGACGCAGGTGAGAAGTTCTCAAAGTTCTTCACATCAGAACATCTGTTAATCTAAGATTAGAATCTGTCTCAGATTAATAATCCCACTGTGCTGTTTACAGGAGGAGAGATCTCGCAGTGAACACAATCTACTCAACATTCAGAAGACACACGAGAGGATGCAGACGGAGAACAAAAGTCAGTGTGGACGTCAATCTTTGGGTTTCTCACGATTCTGATTCTTAGGCTCGAGATTAGATTCAAAATAGATTCTCCGTTCAAGAACTGATACAATATAGTGTGTTAAGACAAATGATGGCATCAAAACAACAGAGTTTGTATAAGATAATGTGATTTTTAGATGAACTGATTATGTGAGTTCACTCTGACGTGAGTTCGCTCTGACGTGAGTTCGCTCTGACGTGAGTTCGCTCTGACGTGAGTTCGCTCTGCTATTCGCTCTGACGTGAGTTCGCCCTGACGTGAGCTCGCTCTGACGTGAGTTCGCTCTGACGTGAGTTCGCTCTGACGTGAGTTCGCTCTGACGTGAGTTCGCTCTGACGTGAGTTCGTTCTGACGTGAGTTCGCTCTGACGTGAGTTCGCTCTGACGTGAGTTCGCTCTGACGTGAGTTCGCTCTGCTATTCGCTCTGACGTGAATTCGCTCTGACGTGAGTTCGCTCTGACGTGATTTCACTTTGGCGTGAGTTCACTCTGACGTGATTTCACTCTGACGTGATTTCACTCTGACGTGATTTCACTCTGACGTGATTTCACTCTGACGTGATTTCACTCTGACGTAAGTTCGCTCTGACGTGAATTCGCTCTGACGTGAGTTCGCTCTGACGTGAGTTCGCACTGATGTGAGTTCGCTCTGACGTGAGTTCGCTCTGACGTGAGTTCGCTCTGACGTGAGTTCGCTCTGCTATTCGCTCTGACATGAGTTCGCTCTGACGTGAATTCGCTCTGACGTGAGTTCGCTCTGACGTGAGTTCGCACTGATGTGAGTTCGCTCTGACGTGAATTCGCTCTGACGTGAGTTCACTTTGACGTGATTTCACTCTGACGTGATTTCACTCTGACGTGAGTTCACTCTGACGTGAGTTCGCTCTGACGTGAGTTCGCTCTCTGTGTCCTCAGCGTCTCCGTACTACCGTACGAAGCTAAGAGGTCTGTACACCACGGCTAAAGCAGACGCCGAGGCCGAGTGCAGGTGAGTGATGACTCCGCCCACAGTGATGTCATCACGCCGTCATAAGAGCGCTATCATCTCTGTTTCCTTGTCGTCCTGCTGCAGCATCCTGCGTCACGCTCTGGATAAGATCGCAGAGATCAAGTCGTTGTTGGAGGAGAGGAGGATCGGTATGAAGACCAGACATAAACCTTGTGTTAATCACATGTAAATTATTTGTTGTCTAACGTCAGCGTTGATTTGCTGCAGCTGCAAAGATGGCAGGAGTTTACAGCGACACGGATCCTCCCAGAAAAACCATGAGGCGAGGAGTCCTGATGACGCTGCTGCAGCAGTCGGCCATGACACTTCCTCTGTGGATCGGAAAACCTGGAGACAGGTGAATATACTGAGATATACTGAGATATACTGAAATATACTGAGATATACTGAGATATACTGACATATACTGAGATATACTGAGATATACTGAGATATACTGAAATATACTGAGATATACTGAAATATACTGAGATATACTGAAATATACTGAATTATACTGAGATATACTGAAATATACTGAGATATACTGAGATATACTGAGATATACTGAAATATACTGAGATATACTGAGATATACTGAATTATACTGAATTATACTAAGATATACTGAATTATACTGAGATATACTGAAATATACTGAGATATACTGAGATATACTGAGATATACTGAAATATACTGAGATATACTGAGATATACTGAATTATACTGAATTATACTAAGATATACTGAATTATACTGAGATATACTGAAATATACTGAGATATACTGAGATATACTGAGATATACTGAAATATACTGAGATATACTGAAATATACTGAGATATACTGAAATATACTGAATTATACTGAGATATACTGAAATATACTGAGATATACTGAGATATACTGAGATATACTGAAATATACTGAGATATACTGAGATATACTGAATTATACTGAATTATACTAAGATATACTGAATTATACTGAGATATACTGAGATATACTGAAATATACTGAGATATACTGAGATATACTGAAATATACTGAGATATACTGAGATATACTGAGATATACTGAAATATACTGAGATATACTGAGATATACTGAATTATACTGAATTATACTAAGATATACTGAATTATACTGAGATATACTGAAATATACTGAAATATACTGAGATATACTGAGATATACTGAGATATACTGAAATATACTGAGATATACTGAAATATACTGAGATATACTGAGATATACTGAAATATACTGAGATATACTGAGATATACTGAGATATACTGAGATATACTGAAATATACTGAAATATACTGAGATATACTGAAATATACTGAGATATACTGAAATATTCTGAGATATACTGAAATATACTGAAGTATACTGAGATATACTGAGATATACTGAAATATTCTGAGATATACTGAGATATACTGAAATATACTGAAAAATACTGAGCTATACTGAGATATACTGAAATATACTGAAATATACTGAGATATACTGAGATATACTGAAATATACTGAGATATACTGAGATATACTGAAATATACTGAGATATACTGAGATATACTGACATATACTGAGATATACTGAGATATACTGAGATATACTGAAATATACTG
>NC_139811.1:594422-596922 GCF_963457635.1 Microchirus variegatus
ATGATGATGATGATGATGATTAAAGCAGTTTATTGACTCAGTAAAGTGTGTTTTGGTTCAGTCCACCTCCGCTCTGTGGAGCCACTCCAGCCAACAGTGACTATGTGGCCAAACAGGGAGATAAAGTGGCTGCGAGGGTGAAAGCTGTGGATGGAGATGAGCAGTGGATCCTGGCTGAGGTGGTGAGCTACAACCACTCTACTAACAAGTGAGAGAGCGCCCCCTGCTGCACACACACAGACACACACACACACACACACATAGTCAAAGCTTTACCTGACAGTTTAACTCTTCACTTTCTCCTTCAGATATGAAGTGGACGACATCGACGAAGAAGGAAAAGAGTGAGTTCACATATCTGATGGTTCTCTTTGAGTCTGGTTCTACATCAGAACCCTGACCTGATGAGGGTGTGTGTGTGTGTGTGTGTGTGTGTGTGTGTGTGTGATCAGGAGACACACTCTGAGTCGGCGGAGGATCATCCCTCTCCCACAGTGGAAGGCAAACCCAGAGACGGACCCTGAAGCTCTGTTCAGCAAAGACCAGCTGGTTCTGGCTCTGTACCCTCAGACCACCTGCTTCTACAGAGCCCTGATCCACACTCCACCACACAGGGTGAGAGCTGGAGCCTCATCAAAACCCCCACAATTCATCATATACATGCGTGTTTATTTATATGTACATATATATATATATGTATATAGTAGTGCTGTGCACAAGGTTAACGCGCGTTAACGCACGACAACTGACCAGAAAAGACGGACGTGACGTCATGTTTACGTGCCACGACACCGGAGTCCAGGCACCATTTAGCAGTTAGCTCCGTTAGCTCCGTTAGCTGCGTTAGCTGCGTTAGCTGCGTTAGCTCCTTTAGCGCCGGTAATCGTTAGCCTACAGTGGAACTGGAGCGGTCTGTTTATTAAAGGAAAAGAGCAGCGCTAACAAATAACGTTAGCGTACCTGTGTGCTGCGTATGTGTGCCTCTGTTTTTAAACTTTAGCGTTACTTGAGAGTCACGCAAACACGACGTCACACGTGTCTTTTTCCGGTCAGTCGTCGTGGAAACGGCGTCATGCGTTAACGCTGTTGACGCGTTAACGTGCCCACCACTAATATGTACATATATATGTATATACATATGTATATATATATATACACACATATGTATATGTATACATATGTGTGTGTATATATATGTATAAAGCAACAGAATATCACAAAAACATTCTGGGGAAAAAAATCACAGTTCAGTGTGAACTTTGTAGAAATCTCATGTTTAGAGCAGCAACTAACGTTTATTTTCTTAATTGATTCATCTGTTGATTATTTTCTGTGTGTGTGTGTGTGTGTGTGTGCAGCCTCAGGACGATTACTCAGTCCTGTTCGAGGACACGTCGTACGCTGACGGTTACTCTCCTCCTCTGAACGTGGCGCAGAGATACGTTGTCGCCTGCAAAGAGAACAAGAAGAAGTGACGGAGGCCTGGACGTGGAAAAACCACACCAGACCAGAATGACTCTAATGGAGCCTGAGCCATCTTCTTCTTCTTCTTCTTCTTCTTCTTCTTCTTCTTCTTCTTCTTCTTTTTTTTTAACACGATGATGTTCAGGAATCACTGCACTGGATTATCTGTGACGAGCGAAAAAGAGAAACACTTTAAATCAAACACTTCGACGATAGTTTTGTTTAAAACGCCGGTTACAGACGAGCCGCTGACTGTGCCGTGAGCGCCCCCTGCTGCTGAGAACCAGCCTGAGACACACACTCTCAGTGACAGGTGGTGAATGTCTGTGCTGGGTTACTGAGGTTTTCATGGTTTATTTCGTCCAATAAAGCAAACAAATCCATGTGATCTGATCTGCACTCGTCTCCTGCCTTTATACTCTTATACTCATGAGTGTCTGCTGTCGGCAAACATGTTTGATTGGACGCATGAGCACAACCGACCTCGTCTAAAGTACTTTAAAACATTATTTAAAGGTGTTTTAAAGGAATTTTCCACCCATACAAATATTTATGACAAGTGTTAATAATGTTCTTTGTTTAAAGTCATCAAAGGACTTTAAAAACTACTCTTATTATTCTTGAATGCACTGATTTACATATGTATGTGTGTGTATGTATGAATAAATATATACACACACATACAGACACACTGGTGAGGTTTTCATGACATTGACTTACATTCATTTCCTGGAGACTCTAAACTTAACCCTAATTACTACTAACCTGATCCTGACCCGATCTCTACCCTCAAACTAACCTTAAAACATTAATTCACCTAAAAATACAGTCATTTACATAATAGACCGGATTTTTGTCCCCACAAGGAAGACAAGTCCCCATCACGTGAGTGTGTAAACAGTTTTAGGTCCCCACAACATTAGTAATACATGGACACACACACACACAGCCCCTGAAGGCAGCACGGGGCGGGTAAACCCTGCTGCGGAGGCCTGATCTCCCACGGTCCCTGAAGGCAGCAGCGGCGGCGACTCCA
>NC_139811.1:601922-621922 GCF_963457635.1 Microchirus variegatus
CTTTAATAAAGTACGATTGACTGAAGAGTTTTTCCCTCTTTACCTCAGAGACGTGGTCCTCTGTCCGTCTCCTCCTCCTCCTCAGAGTCCGGTCCAGAAACAGTCCACTCAGGTCATAAAGACCATCAGGTGAGTCAGAACCACCACGTTTATTGAGCCTTGTTTTTAGGACCAGAAGCAGAACGACCTTTAAATCTTCTTTATTTGAACGTCCTCTCAGTGACATCGACAGGAGACTCCAGGTGCTGAACTCCCTCTTGTCTCCGGAGACTCGGGACAGAACCGAGACCAGGACCAGAACCAGAACCAGGAGCAAACGCAGCTGCCACCAAGTCTCCAAGCGTCCAACGTCAAAGGATGATGATGAGGAGGAGGAGCATGATGATGATGATGATGATGATGATGTCATCATGGTGAACCCTGACTCGTCTTCATCACCGTACAGCTCCTCACTGAGGGAGATTCCTCTGAAGATTCGCTGCAGGACGGACGTCCACAAGATCGTGGTCCTGTCCGTACGTACAAAGTTATTGAAGCGTTTAACGATCACAGACATGTGACGCTGAATCTCATCTGTGATTGGACGCTCGTTCAGCTCAAGTCCTGACGTTCTACAAGACAAGAATATGAGAGCAATGATCTATTTCTCTGTTTTCTGTATCCATCCATCACTCCCTCATTTACACTCACTCACTCACACACTCACACTCACTCACACACACACACACACACACACTCACACTCACACTCACACTCACACACACACACACACACACACTCACTCACTCACTCACTCACACACACTCACACACACACACACACTCACTCACTCACACACAAACACTCATACACACACTCTCACACACACACACTCATACACACACACACTCACACACACACACACTCACTCACTGACACACACTCACTTTCACACTCTCACTCACCGACACACATTCTTGTACTTGCTGCATACTGAGGACCGGGTAAAAGAGCTGACAAAGTGAGGACCAGCATTTCCACTTTATAAATCAACACAATTACAAATATCTACTTCATGAACGACATCTACTAAAATTTGACCCAAAATGTTTGGTACAAAATTAAAAAAAAAAAATGGACCCAAAATTTGACAAAAACGTCAAACTATACTGTCATCCAAAATTTGAAAAAAAAATTGACCCAAAATTTTTGGTCTAAAATTTGAAAAAAAATTTACGCAAAATCTTTGGTCCAAAATTTGCAAAAAAAATTGGACTCAAAATGTTTGGTCCAAAATTTGAAAAAAAATTAGACAAAAAAATTGATGCAACATTTTTGGTCCAAAATTTGGAAAAAAAAATGGACCCAAAACGTTTGGTCAGAAGTTTGAAATAAAAATCGACGCAAAATTTTTGGTCTAAAATTTGAGAAAAAAAAATTGGACCCAAAATGTTTGGTCCAAAATTTGAAAAAAAATTTGAAAAAAAATGTTTGGTCCAAAATTTGAAAAAAAAAGTCATACTATAAACTATGTCGTCCAAAATTTGATTTTTTTTTTTTTTTTGACAAACAGAGTATAGCATGTTATAGCAACCTAAGGAAGTGATTTCAATGAAAACAAAGTGAGGACCGACCAAAATGTCCTCACTCCGTAAAAATGTCCTCACTTTGTTGGTTTAAAACCCTCACTGGTCCTCAGTATGCCACAAGTACAAGAACACACACACTCACTCACATACACAGTAAGTGGGCGTGTCCTTTGAGGTCAAACTGTTCACTCACTTGTCTCATGTGTCTTTCATGTGTCTTCTGTCTTCAGTCCACACCTCTTTTGGACGTGTTGTCCCAGTTGTCTTCTGTCCTTCACGTCCCACCGTCTCGCCTCCTGCTGCTGAAGGAGGAAGTGGAACTGGCCACAGACGCCACAGTGGGTGAGATCGGCCTCGGCATCGCAGACATCGTCGGTGAGTCAATTCACTTTATTAGACACCATTTTTATTAATTGATGACGAAATCAGTGGTGATCAATTCATCCCTTTGTTTTTAATCATTCAGAGCAGTTTGTCATTTTTCAGCTTTTTAAATGTGAATATTTTCACTTTTCTGTCATTTTTCAGCTTCTTAAATGTGAATATTTTCACGTTTCTGTCATTTTTCAGCTTTTTAAATGTGAATATTTTCACGTTTCTGTCATTTTTCAGCTTCTTAAATGTGAATATTTTCACGTTTCTGTCATTTTTCAGCTTCTTAAATGTGAATATTTTCACGTTTCTGTCATTTTTCAGCTTCTTAAATGTGAATATTTTCACCTTTCTGTCATTTTTCAGCTTCTTAAATGTGAATATTTTCACGTTTATGTCATTTTTCAGCTTCTTAAATGTGAATATTTTCACTTTTCTGTCATTTTTCAACTTCTTAAATGTGAATATTTTCACGTTTCTGTCATTTTTCAGCTTCTTAAATGTGAATATTTTCAGTTTTCTGTCATTTTTCAGCTTCTTAAATGTGAATATTTTCACGTTTCTGTCATTTTTCAGCTTCTTAAATGTGAATATTTTCACATTTCTGTCATTTTTCAGCTTCTTAAATGTGAATATTTTCACGTTTATGTCATTTTTCAGCTTCTTAAATGCGAATATTTTCACGTTTCTGTAATTTTTCAGCTTCTTAAATGCGAATATTTTCACGTTTCTGTCATTTTTCAGCTTCTTAAATGCGAATATTTTCACGTTTCTGTCATTTTTCAGCTTCTTAAATGTGAATATTTTCACGTTTCTGTCATTTTTCAGCTTCTTAAATGCGAATATTTTCACGTTTCTGTCATTTTTCAGCTTCTTAAATGCGAATATTTTCACGTTTCTGTCATTTTTCAGCTTCTTAAATGTGAATATTTTCACGTTTCTGTCATTTTTCAGCTTCTTAAATGTGAATATTTTCCACGTTTCTGTCATTTTTCAGCTTCTTAAATGCGAATATTTTCACGTTTCTGTCATTTTTCAGCTTCTTAAATGAGAATATTTTCACGTTTCTGTAATTTTTCAGCTTCTTAAATGCAAATATTTTCACGTTTCTGTCATTTTTCAGCTTCTTAAATGTGAATATTTTCACGTTTCTGTCATTTTTCAGCTTCTTAAATGTGAATATTTTCCACTTTTCTGTCATTTTTCAGCTTCTTAAATGTGAATATTTTCACGTTTCTGTCATTTTTCAGCTTCTTAAATGTGAATATTTTCACGTTTCTGTCATTTTTCAGCTTCTTAAATGTGAATATTTTCACTTTTCTGTCATTTTTCAGCTTCTTAAATGTGAGTATTTTCACGTTTCTGTCATTTTTCAGCTTCTTAAATGTGAATATTTTCCACTTTTCTGTCATTTTTCAGCTTCTTAAATGTGAATATTTTCAAGTTTCTGTCATTTTTCAGCTTCTTAAATGTGAATATTTTCACATTTCTGTCATTTTTCAGCTTCTTAAATGTGATTATTTTCACGTTTCTGTCATTTTTCAGCTTCTTAAATGTGAATATTTTCAAGTTTCTGTCATTTTTCAGCTTCTTAAATGTGAATATTTTCAAGTTTCTGTCATTTTTTAGCTCCTTAAATGTGAATATTTTCAAGTTTCTGTCATTTTTCAGCTTCTTAAATGTGAATATTTTCACGTTTCTGTCATTTTTCAGCTCCTTAAATGTGAATATTTTCACGTTTCTGTCATTTTTCAGCTTCTTAAATGTGAATATTTTCGTGCCTCGTGGTCACTGAGGGTTACTGTGTGTGTTGTTTGTGCAGAGTGTGTCGTCATGGCAGCGGAGGACAAAAACAAAGCAGCGAGCGATGGCGACGGCGTGATCACCGTTAAACTGCAGAGCAAAGACAGAGACTCTTCACAGGAGTTTTCTCTCCACAGAGTTGGTATTCCGTCTTCTCTCTGACGTCTGTGTCGGCAGCCGAACACAAACTCATCACGTTATGGCGTTGTCGTTTCAGGACGCTCCTCTGGCCTCCGTCTTCTCTCAGTATTTGTCCACGACTCCTCGCGGCGCTCGCAGGAAGGTCGTCTTCTACTTCGACGGCTCCAAAGTGACGCACAGTCAGACGCCGGCTCAGCTGGACATGGAGGACGGAGACATCGTGGAAGTTTGGACTTAAAGGATCCGTTTCCTGTCGTCACCTCAGATTTTGTAGTTTAATTGTTAACTTTATTAAAGTCACTTTATGGTAAACTAGTTGAAGTGACTCCTCACATCACGTTATCTTTTCACGTCCTCTCTCTGTTCACACGGTCTTTAATCATGAGGAAGTGGCTCAATAAGAGGAACATCTATCACATGTCTTATCTTTACCACGCCACAGTCGTCCGTGCTCTTAGATTGACGATACAAAGTACTTTAAAGGAATACTTAAAGAGTAAAAGTACAAGTATGTGACCAGAAAATGTCACTTTTTTATAACATTAAGTAAAAGTCTTAAAGTTTATGACTGTTCTTAAGGATCAAAAGTCTGATATAAAATCTACTGAAGTTTTAGAAGTTAAAGTATGTTTGTGGGTTCAATGTTGCAGCATGTGAATGGGTGAGGGAAAAACTCTAGTTTTTCTTCTTCTGATTTGATTTGAATGTTTTTTTTTATTATTATTATTATTTTTGTTTAGGTTTTAGACCTAACATCTGTTCTTTCCATACATATCAAATATTAATATATTTATTATATTTTTAACCCTTAAATTGCCAGGTTTAGTCATGGTGCCCCTCATTTTATCTAAAAAACACAAAACATGAATTATCTTCAATATAATTCATGCAAACTGGATTTTTTTTTGTTTGGATTATTGCAGCCTGGTATATGTGAAAGATTAGCAGAAACATTTTTTTTGTAATGTCAGATTGTATTGTGTAGATTTGTATTTATTTATTTATTTTTTAGGTTTTAGACCAACATCTGTTCTTTCCATACATATCAAATACTAATATTTTTTATATTTTTAACCCTTAAATTGCCAGGTTTTTTAATCATTAAAAAAAACACAAAACATTATTATTTTTTCTATATAATTCATGCAAACTGGATTTTTTTTCTTTTGGATCATTGCAGCCTGGTATATGTGAAAGAGTAGCAGAAAAAAAATGGCATTATTTATAAAAGTCTAAAAGTTTATGACTATACTTAAGGACCAAAGGTCATTTTCTGAAATAAAATCTACTCGTTTTAGAAGTAAAAGTGTTTGTGGGTTAAATTCCCGGCTCTTAAGCCCATGTTGCAATGAGTGAGAAAAACTGCAGTTTTTCTTCTTCTGCTGCTTTAATTTGGTAGAAACAAAGTAACAAATGTGGAGAAGTAACTGTTTGATTATTGAACAACAGAACTGACTGAAACCTGTTTTGACGTCACGTGCCTCCACGTCACCGGCGTCCTCTCATCCTTCCCCGTCGTCACGTGACTCCGCCGATGGTAAAGTCATGTGAGCTGCGGAGCCGGAAGTTTACAGAGGATCCGTCATGGCGGCGGCGAAGAGCTGAAGAGGATTCGTCTGCTGTGAAGTCTGCGCTCCAGAGACCGAGACACCGAGGAACCGAGACACCGAGACACCGAGGCCGCCTCCCCGCCTTCAGTCCACGGCGAAGCGCCGGTATGAGCTCCGTGTAGCGGTCAGCGGTTTGGAGAGAAGACCGTGAGCCCTGACTCATCCTCCAGGTAAACAACACAAACAACAGCTATTGAGTCATAACAACGTTTCATCAGTCTTTAATCTTTTTTTTTAAAAAAACAACAACAAAGGGTTGACCGGTAAAGTTCACGATATTATCGTCCGTCACGATATATATATATATATATTTATATATAAATATCAAAAGTCCTCTGCTGTCTGTTGACCGATCGTGAACTATCGTTAAGGTGAAAATCGCGAATGAAGAAATTCGATCGTCAACGACACAAACTCTGCTCTTTTATTTTGAAGTGCCACGGTGGGCGGGGCTAATCCAGGAGCTCGCGGTTATTCATCACCGTCGATTATTAACGGATCGGTAAATCGATGCAGACTCCGGTTCAGACGCAGTTCGATCCGTTTCCTTTAATCATTATTTATCCGGCGCACGTGCCACAGACCTGTACACTTCCTGTTTGTGTTTCAAAGTAAAAGTTCTTCTGAGAGGAAAAACATTTGTCTAATTATAGAAAACAAACGGATAAACATTTATGTCGCTAATTGGGGACAAATTTGGAGCTATAAAGAAAAACTATTAAAATTATTATTATTATTAAAAAAAAAAAAATCTCATTCATTCAGAAAATTAGCTAAAAAAGGCACTATTTTTTTAAGTGGATGCATCCACGTTTATGATACATTTTTGTAGAATTATTGTTAAATTTTTGTCGCAGGTTTGTGTCTCAAGTGTTTGTCGCAGGTATGTGTCTCAAGTGTTCGTTGCAAGTATTTGTTGCAGGTATGTCTCAAGTATTTGTTGCAGGTATGTGTCGCAGGTATTTGTCGCAAGTATTTTCTCGCAGGTATTTGTCGCAGGTATTTGTCGCAGGTATTTGTCGCAAGTATTTTCTCGCAGGTATTTGTCGCAAGTATTTTGTCGCAGGTATTTGTCGCAGGTATTTGTCGCAAGTATTTTCTCTTAGGTATGTGTCGCAGGTATTTGTCGCAAGTATTTTCTCTTAGGTATTTTCTCTTAGGTATTTTCTCGCAGGTATGTGTCGCAGGTATTTGTCGCAAGTATTTTCTCGCAGGTATTTGTCGCAGGTATTTGTCGCAAGTATTTTCTCGCAGGTATTTGTCGCAAGTATTTTGTCGCAGGTATTTGTCGCAGGTATTTGTCGCAAGTATTTTCTCTTAGGTATGTGTCGCAGGTATTTGTCGCAAGTATTTTCTCTTAGGTATTTTCTCTTAGGTATTTTCTCGCAGGTATTTGTCGCAAGTATTTTCTCTTAGGTATGTGTCGCAGGTATTTGTCGCAAGTATTTTCTCTTAGGTATTTTCTCTTAGGTATTTTCTCGCAGGTATTTGTCGCAGGTATTGGACTCGGCTCAAAAGAATCAAACATGTTTGTTTGCGTGTTTCTGAGGTTGTTGTTTTTTTTACCCTCAGACTCCGCCCAGCTGTGAATTGTGGGTAAATGCTCTTGTGTGTCCTCAGAATGAATGAATGATCTTCTGCATGTCCCTCTCCACAGCGGCGGCCATGTCTCAGGACGAGCCCACGTCGGACACCGCTCCGTTCTTCTCCGACGACAGCGAGGTGGAGGCTGTGGAGCAGCAGGGCGACGCGGTGGATCAGCGGCCGGAGGACGGTCCGGTCAGCGGCGTGTCCAGCGTCCGAGCGCTGCTCACCGTCTTCATCCTCAGCTACATCAATCTGCTCAACTACATGGACAGGTTCACCGTGGCAGGTACAGAACCTCCCGAAGGAAACCCACTCACGCTCCCACACCAAAGTCCACAGGAGCTGCTGGTCCTCTGCTGCCTCGTGTGGCCACTTTGTGTCACTGAGGTCAATCTGAGCAGCAGTGGATCAATGACTCCTGTGAACTCCTGTGTGCTGGGATGCTAAAACCTCTTTGGTGTGGGAGAGTGAGTGGTTTAAAAAGGTCAAACTGACAAGTCATTTATGAAGTGGCTTAAGTCAGTTTTGACAGTGTTATGTTGGTTCTTGCCACAGGGGGCGCTCACAGCTGCGGTTTTTTCTCGTCTGTCTGCAGGTGTTCTCCCCGACATCGAGCATTATTTTGGGATAGATGATGAGAAGTCTGGTTTACTCCAAACTGGTGAGACACTGAGCAGCAGGGGGCGCTGTTTTGACCTCTTTAATTCCTTTTCAGTCATGAATTTCACGTTGTATGAGTTTGAAAGGAACGACCAGTGGGGGGCAGTGTTTCCAGCGCTGTTTTTCACTGTTTTGTGTTGTTTTTCTGCTCAGTGTTCATCTGCAGCTACATGTTCCTGGCGCCGTTATTCGGTTACCTTGGCGACCGCTACAACAGGAAGCTCATCATGAGCGTGGGAATAGGGTTCTGGTCCTTGGTGACGCTCGCCAGCTCCTACACGCCCAAAGAGGTGAGAAGCTCGCCGGCCGCGTACGCGTGTCGCCGCCTGAGCGGCCTAGCCTCGACACTAACGCTGCTCTCGTTTCCCCGCAGCATTTCTGGGTCCTGCTGCTGACGCGAGGCCTGGTCGGCGTCGGCGAGGCCAGTTACTCCACCATCGCTCCGACCATCATCGCTGACCTGTACGTGGAGGAGAGCAGGACCAACATGCTGTCCATCTTTTATTTCGCCGTCCCTGTGGGAAGGTGAGCAACCGCGCTTTAATGCAACGCGCGACAAACTTCACGTAAAGTTTACGTAAAAAAAAATGAAAAAAAAAATTAAATGTTTTTTTTTTTTAAAGAAAAAAACTTTTGAGAAAAAGAGAGAAACAAGAAAAAAAATATATTTTTTTTATTTTTAGAAGAAAAAAAAACTTTCTGGAAAAAAAACTTTTTGGACGAAAAAATTGTGAAACTGAAACAAAAATGACAGGAAAGTACTCATAGTTCTTTATAACCATGTTTATCTAAATCACAGCATAAATGTTGACCAGTCATTTACTTCATTTTACTCAATAATGAACCCGAGCAAAGGTTCTCTGTGACCCGTGTGAGGGTCCGGACCCGGTCTTTGAGAACCACAGTTCTAACCTTTCTCCATCTTCTTCATCAGTGGCCTCGGATACATCGCAGGTTCACAAGTCAGTAATCTGACCAAGGACTGGCACTGGGCTCTGAGGGTAAGTTACCTGAGCTGACCTCTGACCTCTGACCCAGTTACCTGACCTCTGACCCTGTTACCTGACCTCTGACCCTGTTACCTGACCTCTGACCCTGTTATCTGAGCTGACCTCTGACCCTGTTACCTGACCTCTGACCCTCAGGTGACCCCAGTGCTGGGCCTGGTCGCGGTGCTGCTGCTGCTGCTCGTGGTTCAGGAGCCCAAACGAGGAGCCATCGAGGCTCGGTCTGAACAGAACATGCACAGAACCAGCTGGTTAATGGACCTGAAGGCGCTGAGCAAGAAGTGAGTTAGAGTCAGTTCACAGAGAGCTCCACTGTGTCAGAGTCCAGCAGGGGGCGCTGCTGATCTGTGTCTTTATTCTTCTTCTGCAGCTCCAGCTTCGTGTTGTCCACGTTCGGCTTCACAGCCGTGGCCTTCGTCACTGGTTCTCTGGCTCTTTGGGCTCCGACGTTTCTCCTCAGAGCCGCGATCTTCACAGGGAAGAAGGCGCCGTGTGTGGAGGGACACTGTGCCTCGTCTGACAGGTGACGCAGCACTGACGCAACACTGACGCAGCACTGACGCAGCACTGACGCAACAGAGACGCAGCACTGACGCAACACTGACGAAACACTGACGCAACCGAGACGCAGCACTGACACAACAGAGACGCAGCACTGACGCAACAGAGACGCAGCACTGACGCAGCCGTGACACAACACAGGCGCAGCACTGACGCAGCACTGGCGCAGCACTGACGCAACACTGACAGAACACAGACGCAGCCCTGACGCAGCACTGACGCAGCACTGACGTAACAGAGACGCAGCACTGACGCAACAGAGACGCAGCACTGACGCAGCACTGACAGAACACTGACGCAACAGAGACGCAGCACTGACAGAACACTGACACAGCACTGACAGAACACTGACGCAACAGAGACGCAGCACTGACGCAGCACTGACAGAACACTGACGCAACACTGACGCAACAGAGACGCAGCACTGACACAGCACTGACGAAACACTGACGCAACAGAGACGCAGCACTGACAGAACACTGACGCAACACTGACGCAGCACTGACACAACACAGACGCAGCCGTGACACAACACAGGCGCAGCACTGGCGCAGCACTGACGCAACACTGACAGAACACAGACGCAGCCCTGATGCAGCACTAACAGAACACTGACGCAGCACTGACGCAACAGAGACGCAGCACTGACAGAACACTGACGCAACAGAGACGCAGCACTGACAGAACACTGACACAGCACTGACAGAACGCTGACGCAACAGAGACGCAGCACTGACAGAACACTGACGCAACACTGACGAAACACTGACGCAACAGAGACGCAGCACTGACAGAACACTGACACAGCACTGACAGAACACTGACGCAACACTGACGCAACACTGAGGCTTGTTTCTTTTGCCACAGTCTGATCTTCGGAGCCATCACCTGCGTCTCAGGTGTTGTGGGCGTGGTCAGCGGCGTGCAGGTCAGTCGTCGGCTGAAGAAGAAAACGAGCAGAGCTGATCCTCTGGTCTGTGCTGCTGGTCTGTTACTGTCTGCACCGTTTCTTTATCTGGCTATTGTGTTCGCTGAGAGCAGCACCATCGCTACATATGTGAGTCACACACACACAGACACACACAGACACACACACACACACACACACACACACACACACACACACACAGACACACACACACACTCACAGTCTCCATGTGTTCTTACAGATCTTCATCTTTCTTGGTGAAACTTTCCTCAGCATGAACTGGGCGATCGTGGCCGACATCCTGCTGGTGAGGACCTCATCAGACAGTTATTGATGATAGTTATTGATTATTGATGGCAGTTATTGATGATTATTGATGATAGTTAATGATTATTGGTGATAGTGATTGATGATAGTATTGATGATTATTAATGATAGTTATTGATGATTATTATTGATGATTATTAATGATAGTTATTGATGATCATTATTGATGATTATTATTGATGGTTATTGATGGTTATTGATGGTTATTGATGGTTATTGATGGTTATTGATGGTTATTGATGGTTACTGACGATGTTGCTCTTCAGTACGTGGTCGTTCCAACACGACGCTCCACAGCTGAATCTCTGCAGATCGTCATCTCTCACCTGTTTGGAGATGCTGGGAGTCCTTACCTGATCGGAGTGGTACGATCACACACACACACACGCACACACACACACACACATGCACGCATGCACACAGAGACACACACACAGAGAGACACACACACACACACACACACACACACACACACACACACACACACACACACACAGACAGACACGTGTGCATATGTGACACTGTGACACATTTTGATGTGTGTCTCTCTCTGTGTGTGTGTGTGTGTGTGTGTGTGTCTCTGTGTGTGGGGGTGTGTGTGTCTCTCTCTCTCTCTGTGTGTGTGTGTGTGTGTGTGTGTCTCTCTCTGTGTGTGTGTGTGTGTGTCTCTCTCTCTCTGTCTGTGTGTGTGTGTGTGTGTGTGTGTGTGTGTGTGTGTGTGTGTGTCTCTCTCTCTCTGTGTGTGTGTGTGTGTGTCTCTCTCTCTCTGTGTGTGTGTGTGTGTGTGTGTGTGTGTGTGTGTGTGTCTCTCTCTCTGTGTGTGTGTGTGTGTCTCTCAGGTGTCAGACTCCCTCAGAAGAAGTGACTCGTTCCTCTGGCAGTTTCGTTCTCTTCAGCTTTCTCTGCTGATCTGCACCTTCATCTCTGTGGTGGGCGGAGCTTTCTTCCTCGCCACCGCCCTCTTCATCGAAGGAGATCGTTGCCGGGCGGAGAAGGGCGCCCCCACAGGTGAGAAGCAGTCTCACCCTGTCATCTCCATCTGTCTCACCCTCTCATCTCCATCAGTCTCACCCTCTCATCTCCATCAGTCTCACCCTCTCATCTCTCACCCTCTCATCTGCATCAGTCTCACCCTCTCATCTCCATCAGTCTCACCCTCTCATCTCTCACCCTCTCATCTGCATCAGTCTCACCCTCTCATCTCCATCAGTCTCACCCTCTCATCTCCATCAGTCTCACCCTCTCATCTGCATCAGTCTCACCCTCTCATCTCCATCAGTCTCACCCTCTCATCTCTTTGTCCACAGAGGATGAACCCATCGTTGTGCCAAAGAGCGGTCGCTCCACACGAGTTCCAGTGTCCAGTGTTCTGATCTGACCTCACACACACACACACACACACACTCACACACACACGCACACACACACACACACACTCACACACACATGAACTGAACTATCTGCCATGCAGAGACTTTTTTAAGTTGACTTTATTTTTTAACGTTATTGTTTTTTTCGCTTGTAACCTGATTTTTATAACTGTCTTGGGAAGTTTCCACTGAGTTATTGATGATTATTGATAGTGATTGATGATTATTGATAGTGATTAAAAGTGATTAATGGTAAAAAAGTGAGACACAGAAGGTTTGATTGTGTCGTGATGACGTCGTGGACACAGCTGATCACAGTGATTCTAACGCTCGTCTCTCGTTTGTCTTTTACTCCTGATTTTAATCCGTCGTCTTGTGCAGTTTCCAGGTAAACGGTGAGGTCAAAGGTCATCTGTGAAGCTGTCAAAGGCATCGTTCAGTCATCGTTACTTTTGCTGTGTGTGTGTGTGTGTGTGGGGGTTTAACGCAGTCAGTTCAGCGATATCTACGTCACATGATCACGTCTCTATCTCAGTGTGAGACGCACGTTTGTGGACTTTGGTGTGGGAGAGTGAGTGGTTTACAGACGATAAACGGCTGCTCTTGACTTTCTTGTTGGTTTTTGTTTTCTTGAATATGAAGTCAACACTAGTTTGTGTTTATCATGTCATTAACATGTCATTAACATATTAACAGGCTCAGGTCGATCATTTTTCTTCTTATTTAATGAATTGCAAAATATGTTTAAACTGATGTAAATGTACGGAGGCCAGGAGGCAAAAAGACGATTAACGTTCTAAAAGTTCAAGTTCAAAAGACAAAATATAATTTATTAACATAAAAGAAAGAAAAGTTATTAAAAAAATAAATGAATCTTTTCATCAGAACCTAAACAAACCTGTCGAGCTTCGTACAGAAGAACGTGCTCATTGTGAACTTTTATTTTTGGGAAACGTTTTGATTTTCATTGATTTTCAGACGAATGAATGTGTGAAGTTTTTCCACCAATAAAAAAAAAACATTTTCTTTCATTCGTTCATTTCATTTTTAATGTTCAAAACATCAAAGTTCAACATTTTCTTTGTTTGGATGTTTAAGTTTAAACCAAATGATTCTGATCAGGATATTTATTATTGTTCTAAAAACATCTGATTTAGTCTCAAACACCTGAGGTCACCTTCAGGTTCAAGAAGTGGAACCAGAAAACTGCAAATGTGAAAAGTGAGAACCTTCACCATGAGAACCTTCACCCTGAGAACCTTCACCCTGAGAACCTTCACCCTGAGAACCTTCACCATGAGAACCTTCACAGACACATTTGAGAATCTTCTTCACTTTCTGTGGATGTTGTTTCTGAGCTGTTGAACCAAAGTGATGAAGCTCAAAGTGACGACACAGTCTGATGTTTCTGTCTCAGCAGGTGGTTTGAGAGGAGGAGGAGGAGGAGGAGGAAGAGGAGGGGTTTCCTGTTTGTTTGTGGGAGGATGTTGCAACGGTTTCAGCTTCTTCAGCTTCATCGATGATCTGCTGAAACTAAAGTTTTTGTCGAGCTCTTCTTGCTCCTCAGATGCTCCTCAGATGCTCCTCTGTGTCTTGTGAACACTTCATCAGAAGGTCAGAGCTTCTGTGGAGGCAGGAAGATGATTCTGGGCTCAGGAGATGATTGGACGCAGCAGCGTCAGCGGGGGAGGTGTGGGGGCGGAGCCTCGTGGGCTGCTGAATGTGCAGAGTGGCAGTTGGAGGTTGTCTTCAGATCTTCAGACCATGGCAGATGTTTGTTCATAGTCTCCTCGTCAGGACCAGACGATCCAGCAGAGGACACGAGAGAAGCTGCAGGCCCTGAAACCTTCACGTCCAGCTGCTGTCGTCCTCCGTCTTCAGGTGTTGGTGAGTTTCCTCCTCTTCCTCCTCTTCCTCCTCCTCCTCCTCTTCCTCCTCTTCCTCACCGCGTGCTCATGCTTCAGTCTTTAACTTCTGCTCCAGATGTTCCTTCACACCAGAGTCTGAGTTTGTCCTCGACTTCACAGCAGACGTCGAGTCAAAGTCCAAGAAGGAAAAGTTCACTTCCTGTGAACCTGGAGTCATGTGACTCATGTCAACCTGAGACCCCCCCAACCACTTTCACACTCACTCACTCTCCCACACCAAAGTCCACAGAGAAAATCAGTGATCCACTGCTGCCTCGTGTGGTCACTTTGTGTCACTGCTGCCTTCATCGCAAGTTCCGATGTCTTATTTTTGTAAAATCCGGTATTTGAAAACCTTTGTTCAGATTGACCTCAGTGAAACAAAGTGACCACACGAGGCAGCAGAGGACCAGCAGCTCCTGTGACTTTGGTGTGGGAGAGTGAGTCTGACAGTGAAGACGAGGCAGATGTGTTTTCAGTAGCTGTCACAACTCATGTTTCCACATCCTCTAACGTCTGTTTGTCATCACAGCTTTCACCAACACAACACAACATCATAACATCTCAACACAACATCACATCACATCACAACATCACAACACAACATCACAACACAACAACACAACATCACAACACAACAACACATCACAACATCACAACACATCAAAACAACACATCACATCATCACAACACAACAGAACAACACAACTTATGTTTCCACATCCTCTAACGTCTGTTTGTCATCACAGCTTTCACCAACACAACATCACAACACAAGACAACATCACAACACAACTTTAAAACCCAACACAACAACACAACATCACAACACAACATCACAAGACATCACATCACAACACAACACAACACATCACAACACAAGACAACATCACAACATCACAACACAACATCAAAACACAACAAAACACAACACAACATCAATTCTTTAATCATTCATTTAAAAATGAAGCTTCATCGTCTCTGACCTCAAAGACTCCGCTCACAAAATGGCCGCCTCTGACTCTGAGCAGCAGCTGAGGCAGGAAATCAAGTTTGTAGTTAAGGTGTGTGTGTGTGTGTGTGTGTGTGTGTGTGTGTGTGTGTGTGTGTGTGTGTGTGTGTGTGTGAACCTAACTTCCTGTGTGAGTCACAGTCTCTGTGAGGAGGTTTGTTTCATCTGTGTCAGGCATCAGTTTGCTTTAAGATGACGATGGTAGAAATGTTGTAGTGCATTAAAACTAAGATGGAACATGGTTCCTCATGGTTCCTCCTGGTTCCTCATGGTTCCTCCTGGTTCCTCATGGTTTCTCCTGGTTCCTCCTGGTTCCTCATGGTTTCTCCTGGTTTCTCCTGGTTCTGTTGCAGTTCAGTCTCCAAACACCAGCTCGATTTGTCGCCGGTCACTTTTGACAAAAACCGTTGTTCAGAGGGTTTTGAGAGTCGTCAGATTTAGCGAGTTGACAACAATGCTAACGTGTTGTTGTGACCTCCTCAGATGGAACATGGACTCCTCCTGGTTCCTCCTGGTTCTGTCAGCTGCTGTCTTCATCTCCATGGTTCTGCTGACCGTCCTCTGTCTGTCCTGCTGGAACAAAGGTCCGCTGGGTGAGATCTGCACTACTGACAAACACATCTGCATATACATGCATATTTAAGTCTGTATACATGTACATATATACAGTATGTGTATATGTATATACAGGGACTTTGGTGTAGAACAGTGAGTGCTTTATAAAGTGATTGACAGATGTGTCTCATGTCCTCAGTGTCCATCAGACAAACTCATGCTTCAGAAGAATACATGCCGTGAGTATTCACCACTTCACAACGTTCACGTTCACACCTGCAGACCAGGACTCAACTGTCTGTTTTCTTTCAGATCAACTGAATTCAGAGTCATCCATCCACGTAAGTCTGATGATGATGATGATGATGATGATGAAGGTCATGATGATGAAGATGTTGACAGTGACTCTCTCTCTGTTACAGTGCAGCCAACCAGTGATCTGAGCTCTATCCGCTCTGCTCACCACCTGCTCTCACCGCCCAGAGTGATGTGAGTCACACCTGTTCACACCTGTTTACAGCTGTTTTAACCCGTTAAACCTGTTCACACCAGTTCACACCTGTTTAAACCTGTTCACACCTGTTTACAGCTGTTTTAACCCGTTTAAACCTGTTCACACCTGTTTAAACCCGTTCACACCTGTTAACACCTGTTCACAGCTGTTTTAACCCGTTTACAGCTGTTCACACCTGTTTACAGCTGTTTTAACCCGTTTAAACCTGTTCACACCTGTTTACAGCTGTTTAAACCCGTTCACACCCGTTTACACCTGTTTACAGCTGTTCACACCTGTTCACACCTGTTTAAACCTGTTCACACCTGTCATCACCTGTTCACACCTGTTCACACCTGTTTTTTGTTTTTTTTAGCTCAAACCTGTTTACACCATGACAAACATTTCTTGTAGTGTATAGGGGCGGGGCTTTGGTCAAAGGCCTGACAGGAAGGGGCGGGGCTTATCACTTTCATTTTGTCTCTTGCTATGAGACGCTGGCCCCGCCCCCTGTGCAGGTGTCTGGACCTTGTTTTTAAACGTGTCTCTTGTTTTCAGCTCGTCTTCAGCTGATTCGTCTCAGCGTAGACATCGATCGTTCACACCAACAGGAACTGGTGCGATTTGAACTAAACTCTATTTCTCTTTATAATAAAGTGAGGAAACAGTTTGTTTTTATTCAAATGTGAAACCTTTGATCTTCATTTCACAGAAAGTAATCTGAGTTATGAAAACCCAGCAGACGAAGGTGAGTTCAGCTTCTCTCCAACGATCACTCACTTTGAAAAGTGAATGACTGGGTTTTTCTTTCCATGCAGGACCTGAGTATCTGAACTCTGACCTGAATCTGGTGGACAGTGACGTAGAAGATCCCGGCTACATGTACGACGTTTTCACTCCTTCATTTATTACCTGTCGATCTGAACCTGGACCTAAACCTGAACCTGAATCTGAATCTGAATCTGAATCTGAACCTGGACCTGAACCTGAATCTGAATCTGAATCTGAACCTGAACCTGAACCTGAACCTGAATCTGAACCTGAACCTGAACCTGAATCTGAATCTGAATCTGAACCTGAATCTGAATCTAAAACCTGAACCTGAACCTGAACCTGAATCTGAACCTGAACCTGAATCTGAACCTGAATCTGAATCTAAAACCTGAACCTGAATCTGAATCTGAATCTGAATCTGAACCTGAACCTGAATCTGAATCTGAATCTGAATCTGAACCTGAACCTGAACCTGAATCTGAATCTGAACCTGAATCTAAAACCTGAACCTGAATCTAAAACCTGAATCTGAACCTGAATCTGAACCTGAACCTGAACCTGAACCTGAATCTGAATCTGAACCCTTTCGTCCTCTCATTTCTCTGCAGCATCGTCATTCCTGACGGTGACGCTCTGGTGCCGTCGAACCAGAGCCGAGTCTCCACGCCCAGTTCAGGTGCAGTTCACACCTGTTCACACCAGTTTACACCGGTTTACACCAGTTTACACCAGTTCACACCTGTTCACACCAGTTTACACCAGTGCACACCAGTTCACACCGGTTCACATCTGTTTACACCGGTTCACACCAGTTCACACCAGTGCACACAAGTTTACACCAGTGCACACCAGTTCACACCAGTTCGCACACGTTCACACCCGTTCACACCTGTTCACACCTGTTCACACCTGTTTACACCCGTTTACACCAGTTCACACCTGTGATCAGCTGTTCTTCTCATTTGCAGATGTCCGACATGAGTACGTGAACCTCGAAGGTGAGAATTGTTTCTGTGTTTTTGTTAAATTAAATTAAATTAAATTTAATTTAATTAAATTACATTACATTACATTACATTACATTAAGTCTCTGTTTTGATTGTTCTTGAAAATTCACTCTGAAGATGAGAAACAGGAAGAGGAACGAGGAGAAGAACAGGAGGAGGAGGAGGAGGAGGATGAGGAGGAGGAGGAGGAGGAGCGGTACTACCTGAATGTGGATCCACAGGATTCTCACAGTGAGTTCTGCTGTCGTCTGTTTTCACTCCAGTTAAATGTTCTGATGATGTTTGGTCTGAGCTGATGTTTGATGATGTTTCACATCTGCAGCTCAGAGCGACGATGATGAAGATGATGATGATGATGACGATGAAGATGGGAACTACGTCAATCAGCCTCCGGTACGTTTAAAGCTCAGCCATGGATGTATAATATGAGCTGGACAGAGCTCCGCCCCCTCTGCCTTCAAGACAATTTCTACATGGTGGCCACTGTGGGTACTGCAACAGAAAACCCCATAAAACCCCATAAAAGCCCAAAAGTCATTTTCCCATTGACCTCAATAGTAAAAGTGTCCACAGGACACAGGCTTTTATAGATCTGTATATAATAGACACTACTGCACATGCTCTATGGGCCTAACCATGGCCCCATAACACGCTAAAAAACCAGGAAGTCACAAACTGTTTAGCATAATGAGCTGAGTGAGCAGCTTCATAGGAACAGAAGCAAAGGGGGCGGAGCTCTATCCAGTTCATATAAGGGGGCGGAGCTCTATCCAGTTCATATAAGGGGGCGGAGCTCTAACCAGTTCATATAAGGGGGCGGAGCTCTATCCAGTTCATATAAGGGGGCGGAGCTCTATCCAGTTCATATAAGGGGGCGGAGCTCTAACCAGTTCATATAAGGGGGCGGAGCTCTATCCAGTTCATATAAGGGGGCGGAGCTCTATCCAGTTCATATAAGGGGGCGGAGCTCTAACCAGTTCATATAAGGGGGCGGAGCTCTATCCAGTTCATATAAGGGGGCGGAGCTCTATCCAGTTCATATAAGGGGGCGGAGCTCTATCCAGTTCATATAAGGGGGCGGAGCTCTAACCAGTTCATATAAGGGGGCGGAGCTCTATCCACTTCATATAATACATCCATGGACTCAGCGACCTTCATCGCTCATGTTCTCCTCTTCTCCTCAGGTGACTCACCTCAGAGTGTGATTATGTGATGTCTGTGGTGACTGAGGGGGCGGAGCCTAAGGGGGCGGAGCCTGCAGAAGAACAACAAACTCTAATCTTCATCATATGACCTTAGAAGCTCTGACTGTTTTCTGAGGTACTGACACAGAATAATCTGTGGATTATGACCTGATTTTATCACTGTTGTGTGTGGGGGGCGGAGCTGCCCTGGTGGAGGGCTGTGCTCTCCGAGTGCTTTTCTAGTTCCATTGATAATCTGTCACCTGTGTGTGTGTGTGTGTGTGTGTGTGTGTGTCTCAACACTGACTGAACCTGACGAACCCTGAGAATGTCTTCACCACAGGTGTGTGTGTGTCACTGTGTGTGTCACTGTGTGTGTCACTGTGTGTGTCACTGTGTGTGTGTGTGTGTGTGTGACTACACTTCAATTAAACCTCACACTTTCACATCAGTCCCGTTGTGTCTCTGGATTATCCTGTTCTACAGATGTGTGATGACTGTGTGAGTGAATGTGTGTGTGTGTGAATGAGTGAGTGAGTGAATGTCAGACAGTTGTGTAAAGCAGCTTTAAAAATGAAAGTGTGTTTTATGAACATTTATCTGCTCAGTTCAAAGTACTTCCTGCTCCTCTTTTACTCCTCTGTTCAGTCAATATTTGCAGAAACATGAGTCGACGTGTCACAGCTGTTACACTCTGCTCTTTTTGTTACGTGCATGCACACACACACACACACACACACACACACACACACACACACACACACACACACACACACACACGCACATACACACAAACACACACACACACACACACACGTCTCAGGCGTGTCCCTCGTGTCAGAGTGAACCAGGTTACAGATAAGATCATGAGATGGCCTTGTAACGCACACACACACACACACACACACACACACACACACCCCGACAGACACTGACACACACACACACACACACACACACACTGACAGACACACACACACACTGACAGACAGACAGACACACACACTGACACACAGACATAGACAGACACACACAGACTCAGACAGACAGACAGACACACACACTGACAGACATAGACAGACACACACACACACACAGACACACACAGACAGACAGACACACACACACACGGAC
>NC_139811.1:626294-633794 GCF_963457635.1 Microchirus variegatus
GGTCTTTTCTCTGTGAGGTAAGAAAACACTCTTTATTCCTGCAGATGTTTACTCTCTCTCTCTCTCTCTCTCTCTCTCTCTCTCTCTCTCTCTCTCTCTCTCTCTCCCTTCTGAGTAAATATCTCTGTTCTTTAAAAAGAGAAGAACGTCTTTCATGATAATCTGCAGCTCATTCTACTTTTGGTTTGAACTAAAACGACAAACAAAAGGGTTGTGAGGTTATTTTTAACGTTGACTTTGGTGTGGGAGAGTGAGTGTCTTTGGTGTGGGAGAGTGAGTGACTTTGGTGTGGCAGAGTGAGTGACTTTGGTGTGAGAGAGTGAGTGACTTTGGTGTGGGAGAGTGAGTGACTTTGGTGTGGGAGAGTGAGTGACTTTGGTGTGAGAGAGTGAGTGACTTTGGTGTGGGAGAGTGAGTGACTTTGGTGTGGGAGAGTGAGTGACTTTGGTGTGGGAGAGTGAGTGACTTTGGTGTGGGAGAGTGAGTGACTTTCGTGTGGGAGAGTGAGTGACTTTGGTGTGGGAGAGTGAGTGACTTTGGTGTGGGAGAGTGAGTGACTTTGGTGTGGGAGAGTGAGTGACTTTGGTGTGGGAGAGTGAGTGACTTTGGTGTGGGAGAGTGAGTGACTTTGGTGTGGGAGAGTGAGTGACTTTGGTGTGAGAGAGTGAGTGACTTTGGTGTGGGAGAGTGAGTGACTTTGGTGTGGGAGAGTGAGTGACTTTGGTGTGGGAGAGTGAGTGACTTTGGTGTGGGAGAGTGAGTGACTTTGGTGTGGGAGAGTGAGTGACTTTGGTGTGGGAGAGTGAGTGACTTTGGTGTGGGAGAGTGAGTGACTTTGGTGTGGGAGAGTGAGTGACTTTGGTGTGGGAGAGTGAGTGACTTTGGTGTGAGAGAGTGAGTGACTTTGGTGTGAGAGAGTGAGTGACTTTGGTGTGGCAGAGTGAGTGACTTTGGTGTGAGAGAGTGAGTGACTTTGGTGTGGGAGAGTGAGTGACTTTGGTGTGGGAGAGTGAGTGACTTTGGTGTGGGAGAGTGAGTGACTTTGGTGTGAGAGAGTGAGTGACTTTGGTGTGGGAGAGTGAGTGACTTTGGTGTGAGAGAGTGAGTGACTTTGGTGTGAGAGAGTGAGTGACTTTGGTGTGGCAGAGTGAGTGACTTTGGTGTGAGAGAGTGAGTGACTTTGGTGTGGGAGAGTGAGTGACTTTGGTGTGGGAGAGTGAGCGCTTCACAAACATCCATGTGGCACTGACTCTGGAGGAAGATGAAGGGAAGTGAAGCAGGACCAACGTCCTCTCCACCAGGGGGCGATAAAAGGATTTACAGTGACAGTGAACGCTCACACGTTCCAACATGGCCGCTCCCAATCCAACCCTTTAATCTGTCAGCAGCACGATGTGCCGCTGTGCTGCCAGCAGGTGGCACTAAACCCTCGACTCAGATCGGTCAATCCCAGTGGTTGTTGTGGCCACGCCCCCTTTTCAATCAGACCTTCTGATAACTTTTCATCTTTAAACGTGTTTCGTACAAACTGACGCATGTTTTTCACGTTGTTTTCCAAATATCTGACTTCCTGTTGGGTCGAGGTCACGATCTTCAGAGATATGTTTGTGTAGTTTTGTCTTTGTCATACCAGGGTTCACCTTTGGGGGGCGCCACTGAGTCACTTTGCACCGTTGATGTCTCAGCTTTATTTTTTTCTGATTTGTGCGACTGTTTTGAACTTTTGAAACGAGCTAATCTCTTGTTTTGCTGCGGTTTGACTTCTCGTTTAGCGCCCACACTTTACCCTCTTGAGCGCCCCCTGCTGACCAGACCTGGTGTTCGCTGTGTTCTCTCTCTCTCTCGTCACTGTGCAGCAGAAACAGGCAGGAAAAAAAAGTCATTTCTGCCAAAACAGTCTCTGCGTCTCAGTGGGATTAAAATTAAACCCCAAAAAAAGCTCCAGTCAGACGACGACAGAATTCAATCCACGGATTCATGTTCTTCTGCAGCAACAGGACAGAAATATTTACATATTTATATATTTATATATTTACATATTTATATATTTATATATGTTACTGTTTTTCATAAACACGATTCCTTCTGACATCTCAACCACGTTACTTTTAAATCTGTAATCTGGATTAAATGTATGTTTTGGTTGACACATTCCCAGAGTCTGACGGTGATAGAAACATGTAGCGGTAATCTAATAATCTAACGTCTCATGTTTTCCTCTCATGGCTGCATAATCTGCATTCATACATTCATAATCTGCATTCATTCATTCATAATCTGCATTCATTCATTCATAATCTGCATTCATTCATTCATAATCTGCATAGACTCCATCATCGCCGTCCTCGTGTTGAGTCGTGGAAACTCAGTCGTGACGATCACGGCGTGATATTTCACTCCAGTTTTGCTCTTTTTCTTTCCCACAATTCCCAGTGGTGCGGTGTGTGTGTGCGTGCGTGTGTGTGCGTGCGTGCGTGCGTGTGTGTGTGTATGTGTGTGTGTGTTTATCAGCACAAACATTCTCCCACATGAAAGCTCAGACTGGTGCTCGTCCAGTGCCTGACGCTCACAGTGGGATTATCTGTATTTTTTACTGCTTTAATTCAGTTTAACTGTTCTTTTTAAACAGGAGCTGCTGCTCCTCTGCTGTAGGGGGAGCTCTCACAGCTGACTGTAGGGGGAGCTCTCACAGCTCTGACTGTAGGGGGCGCTCTCACAGCTGACTGTAGGGGGCGCTCTCACAGCTGACTGTAGGGGGAGCTCTCACAGCTGACTGTAGGGGGAGCTCTCACAGCTCTGACTGTAGGGGGCGCTCTCACAGCTGACTGTAGGGGGCGCTCTCACAGCTGACTGTAGGGGGCGCTCTCACAGCTGACTGTAGGGGGCGCTCTCACAGCTGACTGTAGAGGGAGCTCTCACAGCTGACTGTAGGGGGCGCTCTCACAGCTCTGACTGTAGGGGGAGCTCTCACAGCTCTGACTGTAGAGGGCGCTCTCACAGCTCTGACTGTAGGGGGCGCTCTCACAGCTGACTGTAGGGGGAGCTCTCACAGCTCTGACTGTAGGGGGCGCTCTCACAGCTGACTGTAGGGGGAGCTCTCACAGCTCTGACTGTAGGGGGCGCTCTCACAGCTGACTGTAGGGGGAGCTCTCACAGCTCTGACTGTAGGGGGCGCTCTCACAGCTGACTGTAGGGGGAGCTCTCACAGCTCTGACTGTAGGGGGCGCTCTCACAGCTGACTGTAGGGGGAGCTCTCACAGCTGACTGTAGGGGGAGCTCTCACAGCTCTGACTGTAGGGGGCGCTCTCACAGCTGACTGTAGGGGGCGCTCTCACAGCTGACTGTAGGGGGAGCTCTCACAGCTGACTGTAGGGGGCGCTCTCACAGCTGACTGTAGGGGGAGCTCTCACAGCTGACTGTAGAGGGCGCTCTCACAGCTGACTGTAGGGGGAGCTCTCACAGCTGACTGTAGAGGGCGCTCTCACAGCTGACTGTAGAGGGCGCTCTCACAGCTGACTGTAGAGGGCGCTCTCACAGCTGACTGTAGGGGGAGCTCTCACAGCTCTGACTGTAGGGGGCGCTCTCACAGCTGACTGTAGGGGGAGCTCTCACAGCTCTGACTGTAGGGGGCGCTCTCACAGCTGACTGTAGGGGGAGCTCTCACAGCTGACTGTAGGGGGAGCTCTCACAGCTCTGACTGTAGGGGGAGCTCTCACAGCTGACTGTAGGGGTAGCTCTCACAGCTGACTGTAGGGGGCGCTCTCACAGCTGACTGTAGGGGGAGCTCTCACAGCTGACTGTAGGGGGCGCTCTCACAGCTGACTGTAGGGGTAGCTCTCACAGCTGACTGTAGGGGGCGCTCTCACAGCTGACTGTAGGGGGAGCTCTCACAGCTGACTGTAGGGGGCGCTCTCACAGCTGACTGTAGGGGGAGCTCTCACAGCTGACTGTAGAGGGCGCTCTCACAGCTGACTGTAGGGGGAGCTCTCACAGCTGACTGTAGAGGGCGCTCTCACAGCTGACTGTAGAGGGCGCTCTCACAGCTGACTGTAGGGGGCGCTCTCACAGCTCTGACTGTAGGGGGCGCTCTCACAGCTCTGACTGTAGGGGGAGCTCTCACAGCTCTGACTGTAGGGGGAGCTCTCACAGCTCTGACTGTAGGGGGCGCTCTCACAGCTCTGACTGTAGGGGGAGCTCTCACAGCTCTGACTGTAGGGGGAGCTCTCACAGCTGACTGTAGGGGGAGCTCTCACAGCTCTGACTGTAGGGGGCGCTCTCACAGCTCTGACTGTAGGGGGAGCTCTCACAGCTGACTGTAGGGGGCGCTCTCACAGCTCTGACTGTAGGGGGCGCTCTCACAGCTCTGACTGTAGGGGGAGCTCTCACAGCTCTGACTGTAGGGGGAGCTCTCACAGCTCTGACTGTAGGGGGCGCTCTCACAGCTCTGACTGTAGGGGGAGCTCTCACAGCTCTGACTGTAGGGGGAGCTCTCACAGCTGACTGTAGGGGGAGCTCTCACAGCTCTGACTGTAGGGGGCGCTCTCACAGCTCTGACTGTAGGGGGAGCTCTCACAGCTGACTGTAGGGGGCGCTCTCACAGCTCTGACTGTAGGGGGCGCTCTCACAGCTCTGACTGTAGGGGGAGCTCTCACAGCTCTGACTGTAGGGGGAGCTCTCACAGCTCTGACTGTAGGGGGCGCTCTCACAGCTCTGACTGTAGGGGGAGCTCTCACAGCTCTGACTGTAGGGGGAGCTCTCACAGCTGACTGTAGGGGGAGCTCTCACAGCTCTGACTGTAGGGGGCGCTCTCACAGCTCTGACTGTAGGGGGAGCTCTCACAGCTGACTGTAGGGGGCGCTCTCACAGCTGACTGTAGGGGGCGCTCTCACAACTGACTGTAGGGGGAGCTGCCTCAGACTCTATGACTGTAGGGGGAGCTCTCACAGCTGACTGTAGAGGGCGCTCTCACAACTGACTGTAGGGGGAGCTGCCTCAGACTCTATGACTGTAGGGGGCGCTCTCACAACTGACTGTAGGGGGAGCTGCCTCAGACTCTATGACTGTAGGGGGAGCTCTCACAGCTGACTGTAGGGGGCGCTCTCACAGCTGACTGTAGGGGGCGCTCTCACAACTGACTGTAGGGGGAGCTGCCTCAGACTCTATGACTGTAGGGGGCGCTCTCACAGCTGACTGTAGGGGGAGCTCTCACAGCTGACTGTAGGGGGCGCTCTCACACTCTGTCTCTGTGTCCTCAGACTCTATGACGGTGCACAGAGGAAAGAAGAAGCTCATCATCTCCATCCAGGAACACATGGCCATCGACGTCTGTCCTGGACCAATCAGACCCATCCAACAGATCTCCGCCTACTTCCCCCGTCTGTCCCCCACCTCCCCCACCCCCGTCTCCCCAAACCCCGCCCTGTCCCCGGTCCGTGGCTCCTCCCCTCTGGCCCTCAGCCCCGCCTCTGGGCCCTCTGGAATGGGCGGGGCTAACCTCCTGTCTCCTCTGCTGCCTCAGGGCAGGTCCTTCAGCAGAGGAGGGACGATGTCCCTGACCAGCAGTGTGGACACGTCTGTGGACACGTCTGTGGACACTTCTGTGGACACGTCTGTGGACATCAACAGCTCAGACAGTGACGACTGCAGTGAGCCTCAGTGTGTGTCTGTGTGTGTGTGTGTGTTCTTACTGAGGACCAGTGAGGGGTTTTTAACCAACAAAGTGAGGACATTTTTACAAAGTGAGGACATTTCGTCCAGTCCTCACTTTGTTTTCATTTAAATCACTTCCTCACGTTGTAAACATGTTACACTCTGTTTTTAACAGAGCTCCTCAATTTGGTACAAAAACCGTTTTTTCCAGCCCTGGTGCATTTTTTGCTCTGGGGCTCCACCTGCAGACATGTTATGGTACTGCACCCAGTAGTTCTTTATAGATGTCATTCATGAAGTAGATATTTGTAATTGTGTTGATTTATAAAGTGGAAATGCTGGTCCTCACTTTGTCAGCACTTATACCTGGTCCTCAGTATGCAGCAAGTACAAGAACGTGTGTGTGTGTGTGTGTGTGTGTGTGTGTGTGAGTGACAAACCATAATAATTTCACGCCAATTCAAACATTTCACAGACAAACTTTAAGGCTCCTGACATAAAGGGACAGTTGGTGTTATTTGAAGACACACACACACACACACACACACACACACACACACACACACACACACACACGTTTCTGTTTGAGACTGAGAAAAAGACGTAGGATGAGAATGTGAGGACATTAAAGATCTGAATTATTTATACACTGTGTGTGTGTGTGTGTGTGTGTGTGTGTGTGTGTGTGTGTTCAAAAGCTCAAATCCCTGTGAATCACACACACATGTTGTGTTTCCTCTTATGTAACAACACTGGACCAACACCAGGTCATGTTTGTCTTCTCTACACATGGTTTGTGTGTCTCTTTCTGTGTGTGTGTGTGTGTGTGTGTGTGTGTGTGTGTGTGTGTGTCTGTGCTGATGGTTGCCATGGTGACAGTGTCTCCTCCTCCTCTCGTCCTCTCAGCTGCTCTGGGAACTCTGGAGTTTGAGTTGCTCTACGATCAGAGCTCCAACCAGCTGCACTGCACCATTCTACGAGCCAAGGTGAGGACACGCCCACACAGGTGTGGACACGCCCACACAGGTGTGGACACGCCCACACAGGTGGTGACGCACCCACACAGGTGTGGACACGCCCACACAGATGTGGACACGCCCAAAATGTTTCAGAATTTGTCATTTACATTATGAGGAGTGATTTTTCCTCACAACATAAGTAACACACACACACACACACACACACACACACACACACACAGACACACACACACACACAAACTTCACAACCTTGTTGACGACAAATTGCTGCGAAATGTCTTTCAACAGCTTTGACATTTTCTCTCACGCACCAACGTTAATGACACTGATGAAACACACGAGACTGTGACCTTAAGACACACACACACACACACACACACACACACACACACACACACACACACACACACACACACACACACACACACACACACACACACACACACACGTTTCTGTCATGGTGTTGTTTGCACTTCCAGCGTCGCCTCCTGTGGACGTCTGAGTAATTACAACAACACTGTGGTTTTGGGTTTAAGTTTAGTTGAGTTCATTCTCAGTTTAGTTTGTTTAGTTTTTTTTAGTTTAAGTTTACTTTAAATTTACGTTTAAGTTTAGTTTTTTTAGTATTAAGTATTTAAGTTTAGTTTAAGTTTGGTTTTAGTTTAGGTTACGTTTCAGCTTAAGTTTAGTTTTAATTTCAGTTCAAGTTAAGTTTTTAGTTTAAGTTTAAGATTAAGTTTAGTTTGAGTTTAAGTTTAAGTTAAAGTTTAAGCTTAAGTTAAGTTTAAGTTCAAGTTTAGTTTAATTTTAGTTTGTTTAGTCTCAGTTTAGTTTGAGTTGAAGTTTAGTTGAAGTTTAGTTAAGCTTAGTT
>NC_139811.1:636294-676294 GCF_963457635.1 Microchirus variegatus
ATATATATATATATATATATGTATATATACACATATATATATGTATATATATATGGACATATATAAGGACACAAGACCATGTCCTCATGTCCTCGTGTCCTCAGTGGGAGAATGAGCAGTTGCACAGCCTGGAGGAAAGGGGGCGCCTCCTCCTCTCGCTGCAGTTTCTGCCGCCGCTGACTTTGGACGCTAAAGAAGAAGAAGAAGGAGGAGGAGGAGGAGGAGGAGGAGGTCTCTGCGTGGGCGTGAAGCGCTGCGCTCACCTGGCGGCCATGGACGTCAACGGATTCTCTGACCCTTACGTCAAAATGTAAGAAAGACTCATGGATGTATAATATGAACTGGACAGAGCTCCGCCCCCTCTGCCTTGAAGACAATTTCTACATGGTGGCCACTGTGGGTACTGCAACAGAAAACCCCATAAAAGCCCAAAAGCCCAAAAGTCATTTTCCCATTGACCTCAATAGTAAAAGTGTCCACAGGACACAGGCTTTTATAGATCTGTATATAATAGACACTACTGCACATGCTCTATGGGCCTAACCATGGCCCCATAACACGCTAATAAACCAGGAAGTCACAAACTGTTTAGCATAATGAGCTGAGTGAGCAGCTTCATAGGAACAGAAGCAAAGGGGGCGGAGCTCTATCCAGTTCATATAAGGGGGCGGAGCTCTATCCAGTTCATATAAGGGGGCGGAGCTCTATCCAGTTCACATAAGGGGGCGGAGCTCTATCCAGTTCATATAAGGGGGCGGAGCTCTATCCAGTTCACATAAGGGGGCGGAGCTCTATCCAGTTCACATAAGGGGGCGGAGCTCTATCCAGTTCACATAAGGGGGCGGAGCTCTATCCAGTTCACATAAGGGGGCGGAGCTCTATCCAGTTCATATAAGGGGGCGGAGCTCTATCCAGTTCATATAATACATCCATGGAAAGACTCCATGGATGTATTATAATAACATATTATATAATAATAATAATATCTGTCTTTATCTTCACAGATATTTGAAACCTGACGTTCAGAAAAAATCCAAGCACAAAACGTCAGTGATGAAAAAAACCCTGAACCCTGAATTTAACGAGGTAAGAAAAACAAACTTTTATAATTAAAGTTCATGTTAATTCAATTAATGTTTTGGGAGCAAAGAGTGTTTTCATGCAGCAGTAATCAGACTATGAGTCACGATCCACATGTTAGTCTGACTAAAATCAGACTTTTAACGTGTGTGTGTGTGTGTGTGTGTGTGTGTGTGTGTGTGTGTGTGTGTGTGTGTGTGTGTTGCAGGAGTTCTTCTATGAGATTTCTGTGTCAGAACTTGTCAACAAGACCCTGGAGGTGACGGTGTGGGACTACGACTTAGGACGCTCCAACGACTTCATCGGTAAAATACAACATTGTGTGTGTGTGTATAATGTGTGTGTATATAATATTTTATAATAAAACTAATGTAAATAAACCCAGAAATGAACCAGGAAATAGATGTGAAGATCAGACTAAAGAGAAAACACCTATTTTCACATGTGAGGACAACACTAATGAATGAATGAATGCATGAATTAATGAATGAATGAATAAAGAGCTGGTGTGTGTGTGAATATGAATGACGGCGCCACCTGCTGCTCATCAGTGCTGAAGATGTTCTGCGACAGAATCGCTGCATATTTAACACGTTCTTCTCGTCTTGATTGTTTTCACAAATCCTCATGAAATATGAACGCGATACAAACAAATAAAACGTCTGCTGTGAATATAAAACACTCTGTCTTTGTCTCACCGTGAGACAGACTTTTGAAACACTCACTCTCCCACACCAAAGTCCAGAGAGAAAATCAGGGATTTTATCCGTCAGAGACTCAGGAGCTGAAGTCAAAACTGGTTAAAAACCCTGTTTCAAACCTGCTACAACTGGACAGAAACATGTGTGAACTGAGCCTGAAAGATTCAGCCTGGTGAAGAAAACCATTGTGACACAAACAATCAGATTAAAGATCTATTTACATGAGTCAACGTGGTCAAAAAGAAGGTTTAAACAGAATCATCAAAACTAAACATAAACGTAAGAAAAAACCTCTTTACAAACTGTGTTTAAACCTGTGTCTGAACTCACTGACAACAACAACAACAACAACAACAACAGAGAGGTCATGTGTTTGTGTTTGTGTGCAGGTGGAGTGTGTCTGAGCGCTCACTCACAGGGAGACGCTCTGCGTCACTGGACCGACTGTGTGAAGAACACGGGCGTCAGGGTGGACAGGTGGCACGTCCTGACCAATGAGCTGCCTCAGAGCCACGGCGGCCATGACTGAGACGCCGTCACACACACACACATGCACACACACACAGACACACAGACACACGCACGCGCACACACACACGTTCTCAGATTTCTCTTCTTTCTTTTTACTCACCGTTATTTTCACAATCAAATGTTTGTCAAACGTCGTTAAAACTAATTTAAATGGAAAAAACACAGGTTAACAATTATTATAATTGTTATTATTATTAATAATTAACCTGAGTCAAAGTGATGAAAAACAAGGTTAAAGTTAACCTGGAAACTGCTCTTTTTCAGCATGCGAGTGTGTGTGTGTGTGTGTGTATGTGTGTGTACGTGTGTACATGCAGTCTTGTATAAAGTACTTGGAAGCGATACTTGAGTAAAAGTATAAGTATCTTACCTCTTACCAGAAAAAGTTAAAGTCACTTTTTAGAATATTACTTGAGTAAAAGATCGCTAACCCAAACCATCGGGTGAGACGGCAACGAGGAAGCGATGAGCTGCTGCTATATCTGAGTGGCTAACACCTGGGCGGCTAACAGCTGAGCAGCTAACACCTGAGTGGCTAACAGCTAACATCTGAGCGGCTAACAGCTAACATCTGAGTGGCTAACACCGGGGCGGCTAACAGCTGAGCAGCTAACACCTGAGTGGCTAACAGCTAACATCTGAGCGGCTAACAGCTAACATCTGAACGGCTAACAGCTAACATCTGAACGGCTAACAGCTAACATCTGAGTGGCTAACAGCTAACATCTGAGTGGCTAACAGCTAACATCAGAGTGGTCTAACAGCTAACATCTGAGTGGCTAACAGCTAACATCTGAGTGGCTAACAGCTAACATCAGAGCGGCTAACAGCTGGTGCAACAACAAACAGACTTTACGTCAACAACTCAACTTTAATTTTGTAGACGTTGAAGTGAAACGTATCAGAGTAAAAGTAAAAGTTGTCAGAAATATAAATAACAAAGTAGAGATATGTGAAAATTCTCTTGAAGTACAGTAACAAAGTATTTGGACTTTGTTACATTACAACGCTGTGTGTGTGTGTGTGCATGTGTGTGTGTGTGTGTGCATGTGTGTGTTACCAAAGCATGTTGTACAGACTTCTTTCTTTTTCTTCACTGAAGTTAAACGATTGTTAAAGTAAGAAAAGATCAGAAGAATTCTTCAGATGTCTGAGTTTCTATCACAGCTCACAGTTAATCAGGTTTAATCTCGTGTTTGTGATGTTTGTCCAGGTGCAAAGTATTGGTGTATCTACTGCCCCCTGTGGTCAACACCAGCTACTGCATTTCAAAGATTCAAAAAATTATTTTTTTTAAAAAGCACAACATCGTATTCAGGAAGTGACTCTAAACGCTGTAGTTCATATGACAGCCTGTGTGTGGCGCTGTTTGAATACGTAAATGTGTATAATGTATAATGTAAAGAATCTACAGGGTAAAAGAACTTTGACGAGCTTCCATTTAAAAAAAAAAAAAAACTGTCTTCATGTTAAGTTAGCACTGAAACTCTGTGTGAGCGCCCCCTGCTGCTGCTGCACAAAGTGACCACACGAGGCAGCAGAGGACTTTGGTGTGGGGGAGTGAGTGCTTTAGTCCTGACTCACACACTGAACTGTCCCTTTGATGTGAAGGAGGGAAACAGCTGTTTTTCCTGTTGTTGCCGTGACGACGACGATGATGAAGATGAAGATGATGATGATGATGATGATGATGATGATGATGATGATGATGATGAAGATGATGATGATGATGATTCCTCCTTGTTGTTGCATGATGACTTACTTGTTTATATCTCTATACTCGCCTGCTCTCTCTCACACTGTTGACGTGATGGAAATCTTCAGGTGATGTTTGTGTTTACAGTGTTACTGCACGACTGAACGTGTGAACGTATGAACGTGCGAACGTATGAACGTGCGAACGTATGAACGTGCGAACGTATGAACGTGCACATATGAACGTATGAACGTGCCAACGTGCGAACGTGTGAACACATGAACGTGCGAACGCATGAACGTGCGAACGCATGAACGTGCAAACGTGTGAATGTGTGAACGTGTCTTTACATACGATAATGGTTGGACTGTTGTTTACACTGATCTCGTACAGTCGTTCTTACATTTTTATCACGTGTTTTATGTACAAAGCTGCAGTAAATTTGGAATTGAACACAGTTTGTATTTGTCTTCACATCATGATTGATCGGAGGAGAGTGGGGTCACACTGCCCCCCACTGGCAGAACGTAGAACTACAGCAGCAGCTTCAGCCGCCTTGAAAATCATGAAAAACTGATTTCAACCACAAAACAAAATACAAAAGACAAATCTACAATATCTTCAGAACACGTTCACGTCTTTATCTTCACTGTGAGACGGAAGTCTTTAAACCACTCACTCTCCCACACCAAAGTCCATAGAGAAAATCAGTGATTTTAGCTCACAGGGGCACAGGAGCTGCTGGTCCTCTGCTGCCTCGTGTGGTCACTTTGTGTCTTTGGTGTGGGAGAGTGAGTGACTTTGGTGTGAGGAGAGTGAGTGACTTTGGTGTGGGAGAGTGAGTGACTTTGGTGTGAGGAGAGTGAGTGACTTTGGTGTGGGAGAGTGAGTGACTTTGGTGTGAGGAGAGTGAGTGACTTTGGTGTGGGAGAGTGAGTGACTTTGGTGTGGGAGAGTGAGTGACTTTGGTGTGAGGAGAGTGAGTGACTTTGGTGTGGGAGAGTGAGTGACTTTGGTGTGGGAGAGTGAGTGACTTTGGTGTGAGGAGAGTGAGTGACTTTGGTGTGGGAGAGTGAGTGACTTTGGTGTGGGAGAGTGAGTGACTTTGGTGTGGGCGAGTGCGTGACTTTGGTGTGGGAGAGTGAGTGAGTGACTTTGGTGTGGGAGAGTGAGTGACTTTGGTGTGGGAGATTGAGTGACTTTGGTGTGGGAGAGTGAGTGACTTTGGTGTGGGAGAGTGAGTGACTTTGGTGTGGGAGAGTGAGTGACTTTGGTGTGAGGAGAGTGAGTGACTTTGGTGTGGGAGAGTGAGTGACTTTGGTGTGGGAGAGTGAGTGACTTTGGTGTGGGCGAGTGCGTGACTTTGGTGTGGGAGAGTGAGTGAGTGACTTTGGTGTGGGAGAGTGAGTGACTTTGGTGTGGGAGATTGAGTGACTTTGGTGTGGGAGAGTGAGTGACTTTGGTGTGAGGAGATTCTCTCTTTGATTTGAGTTAATGGTTTAAGTTAATTTTACAAATTCAACAAGAAAATGGTCACCGTCTGTTGACGCCGCCCTGCTGGTCACGAGTGAGTCTGCAGCGCGGTGCAGTTCTGTGTGATTTATTTCATCAAACGATATTAAAACAGTTTCACTGAACATTTATTTCAACTAAAAATCTAACATAGTTCACATTCATTAAAGAAAACACTGATTCTCCTGTGACTCTGAAACATCACAAACCTGCTGCAGCCTCGTCCTCCACGTCGTCATCAAACGTTAAAAAATAAACGCAGAGTTTTCATCGGATTCAAGGACTTTTCCAGGAACAATTCTCTCAAACTCAAGGACTGACTGTGCTGACTCAGCTTCAGACGGGAGGACAAACCTGCAAGAGCTCGTCTTCGTCCATCATGTCCATCATGTCCATCATGTCCATCATGTCCATCATGTCCATGACGTCCACTTTCATCTTGGTCAGACTTGGACATTTGTCTTTGGTGAGACAGACGTCCCAGACATCACATTTTCTCTCTGTCTGAGCTTTACTCGCTCATTGTTCTGCACGGAATCTCACGTAAACGACAGAGACAGCGTCTACACACACACACACACACACACACACACACACACACACACACACACACACACACACACACACACACACACACACACACACACACACACACTTGTACTTGCTGCATACTGAGGACCAGCATTTCCACTTTATAAATCAACACAATCTACTTCATGAATGACATCTATAAAAAACTACTGGGTGCAGTACCATGACATGTCTGCAGGTGGAGCTGAGCTTTTGTATCAAATTGAGGAGCTCTGTTAAAAAACAAGAGTGTAGCATGTTTACAATCTGAGGAAGTGATTTAAATGGAAACAAAGTGAGGACCGGACAAAATGTCCTCACTTTGTAAAAATGTCCTCACTTTGTTGGTTAAAAACCACTTTACTGGTCCTCAGTATGCTGCAAGTACAAGAACACACACACACGCACACAAGTAGCATTAACAGGCGGAGACTGAGGAGGAGGAGGAAGAGGTAGAGGAGGATGAAGAGGAAGAAGAGGTGGAGGAGGAAGAGGAGGAAGAGGAGGATGAGGATGAGGAGGAGGAAGAGGAGTAGGATGAGGAGGAAGAGGAGGACGAGGAGGAGTAGGAGGAGGAGGATGAGGAGGAGGAGGAGGATGAGGAGGAGTAGGAGGAGGAGGATGAGGAGGAGGATGAGGAGGAGGAGGAGGAAGAGGAGGATGAGGAAGAAGCGGAGGAGGAGGAAGAGGAGGATGAGGAAGAGGAAGAGGAGGAGGAGGAGGAGGAGGAGGAAGAGGAGGAGGAGGAGGTGGAGGAGGAGGAAGAAGAGGAAGAAGCGGAGGAGGAGGAGGAAGAGGAGGAAGAGGAGGATGAGGAGGAGGAGGAGGAGGAGGAAGCGGAGGAGGAGGAGGAGTAGGAGGAGGAGGAGGAAGAGGAGGAGGAGGAGGAAGAAGAGGAGGAGGAGGAAGAAGAGGAGGAGGAGGAGGAAGCGGAGGATGAGGAGGAGGAGGAGGAGTAGGAGGAAGAAGAGGAGGAGGAGGAGGAAGCGGAGGAGGATGAGGATGAGGAGGAGGAGGAGGAAGAAGAGGAGGAGGAGGAGGAAGCGGAGGAGGAGGAGGATGAGGAGGAGGAGGAGGATGAGGAGGATGAGGAGGAAGCGGAGGAGGAGGAGGAGTAGGAGGAGGAGGAGGATGAGGAGGATGAGGAGGAGGAGGAGGAAGCGGAGGAGGAGGAGGAGGAGGAAGAAGAGGAGGAGGAGGATGAGGAGGAGGAGGAGGAAGAAGAGGAGGAGGAGGAGGAGGCTCTCGTGCTGTTGCGTTGTAGTGTACGAGGATGAAGACGATGATGAAGATGTGTCTTCACGTGTCTCAGTCTCGATGTCCTCCAACGACGTGACGAGACATAAAATCAGCTAAACGACGATGGCGCCCCCTGGTGGCCGGTCGTGTGAGACGCTGACGCTGTTCCATTTTCATCATAATCCTCGTAAACATTCGTCAAGTTTACTGAGAAACAAACGCGACAAACAAAAATCCCGACGTTTTCTACCGATGAAGAAAACCTCCTGCTCCTCCTGACTGTGCTGTGAGCGCCCCCTGCTGTCTGCTCTGATAAACCACGCCTACAGAACATGTTCAAATGTTCAGATTGACCTCAGTGACACCAAGTGACCACACGAGGCAGCATAGGATCATACACACACACACACACACAGGAAGTGCTTGAAATAAATAAGAATAAATAACGCTGACTGTGAGGTCACGTGACCGCGCTGAAGGTCAGCCGCTGACCACGAAGCAGGCGTCCTTCTTCAGGTGCAGGTGCAGAGCGCCGGCGCTGCTGAACGTCCTGCTGCAGCGGACGCAGCCGTGCGCTCGCTCGCCTGAATGCGTGCGCTGGTGTTTCTTCATGGTGTCGCCGTCGCTGAAGCTGCGGCAGCAGAAGCTGCAGCTGTACGGCCGCTCTCCCGTGTGGATCCTCAGGTGGCGCCGCAGGTTCCCTCTCTGGCTGAAGCTCTTGGAGCAGAAGGTGCAGCAGTGCGGCCGCTCGCCCGTGTGCGTGCGCAGGTGGCGCCGCAGGTCGGCCGACTGCGCGAAGGACTTGCAGCACCAGTCGCAGGCGTAGGCCTTCCGTCTCTGCTCCAGGTGGAGGCGGAGCCCGGCGGCCTGGCCGAACGCCTCGCCGCAGCGGGGGCAGCGATGGACGAGCTCGGAGGCGTGGCCAGACTCCGCGACGTCGTCGGCGTCGGCGTCGGCCGCCGCCGGCTCCTCTTGAGACGACTTCCTGCTTCGATGAGCTTCGTGGCGTTCGTCTGTACGCGGCGGCGCGTTGAGTTGATGTGCTGTGATGTCAGCGTGTGACGTCACAGCGTCTGCGTGACCTTCTGTCACTTTGCGTTCGTCAGGTTCAGGTTTGACGGCGGCAGACGGTCGAGGCTCCGCCTTCAGAAGAAGAACCTCAGCGCCGCCTGAGGAGGAGGGCGGAGTCAGGGACGACTGGAGAGGCGGAGCTTGGTTGATCAGCTCCTCCTCCTCCTCAGGAAGGAGAAAGGTCCCGGGGGGCGTTCCATTCTGCACCGACAGTAACTGCACGGTCACCGTCTGCTCGCGGTTGATTGGCTGCTTCAGAGTAAGCTCCGCCTCCTCAGTGTGACGAGGAGCTGCCAAACCCAGACCGGACCTGGACGATCCTGGACCATCAGAGAGGAAACAGGAGTTCAAACACATGACTCTGCTGTGAGCGCCCCCTGGTGCTGAGGAGCAGCCTGAGGCTCACGCTCAGAGAAAAGTCTGTTTTTTCAGAATTATAATAACAACAATAACAACAAAGTCACATGATCACGTCTTTATGTCACTGACACACACACACACACACACACACACGCACACACACACGCACACACACACACACTCTTGTACTTGCTGCATACTGAGGACCAGCATTTCCACTTTATCAACACAATTACAAATATCTACTTCATGAATGACATCTACAAAGAACTTCTGGTTGCAGTACCATAAAATGTCTGTAGGTGGAGCCCCAGAGCAGAAAGGGCTGGAAAACTTTTTCGAATTTTTTTTTATTATTATTATTATTATTGGTCCAAAATTTTACAAAAACATCATACTTATATTATGTCGACCAAATTTAAAAAAAAATTAACCAAAAATGTTTGGTCCAAAATTTGACAATAACGTCATACTATACTATGTCGTCCAAAATTATTATTTATTTTTTTTGACAAATTGAGTATAACATGTTATAGCAACCTGAGGAAGTGATTTGAATGAAAACAAAGTGAGGACCGACCAAAATGTCCTCACTTTGTAAAAATGACCTCACTTTGTTGGTTAAAAACCCTCATTGGTCCTCAGTATGCCACCAGTACAAGAACACACACACACACACACACACTGCTGCCTCCATCACTGAGTTCTCTTCAGTGTTTGATTGATCGCAGTGACGCAAAGTGACCACACGAGGCAGCAGAGGAGCAGCAGCAGCTCCTGTGTTTCTCTGTGGACTTTGGTGTGGGAGAGTGAGTGTGTGTGTGTGTGTTTTTCAAAGTGACATAAAGACGTGATTGTGTTCTGATCGTAGACTCTACTGACAGCGGCTGGTTCTCAGCAGCAGGGGGCGCTCACAGCACTGACTGTATCAGCTGATTGTGAATCATATGAAATCACTAGGACTGTATGTAAGGCGAGTAAACGTCAGCCGTAATGATTGTAATAAAAACTCATTACGGCTGCATTTGATGACAAGACACGAGAAAAAACAGCTGAAACGTCAGGTGTTTCTTTGAATGTCGCGGATTTAGTGAACGCCGAACGTGAGAGCGCCTCCTGACGGCGATGAGGAAACTCTCGCACTCGTCTCTCGTCCCGCTTTCGCCGTTAAATCCCGCTGCGAGTCTTAAATTGACGCATCTTTCAGTGAGGTTTCGGCTGGTTCGCTCTCGCGGTGTTTGCGCGGATGTCTCGGCCCTTACTCAGCCACTCGGTGTCGGTGTCCAGCAGCAGGATGTCCCGCAGCTGCCGCCGCAGACTGTCGTTCTCCCGCCGGGTCCTGGCGGCCTCCTCCCGGTACTCGGTGACCGTGTCCTCCACCACCTCCAGGATCTCCTTCACCACCGCGCTCAGCCGCTCCGTCAGGTAACCGCTCAGCAGCTGCACTTTGGTCATTTTTACCAATGAAAGCAGCGGCGGCGAGACCGGAAACAGAACCTGACAACAACAAACCAAACCGGAAACGATGTCGGTGAGTGTCACCGCTGGGCTGCTCCTTCAAAATAAAACCCCTTGAAAGGTTTTACTCTACTCATGCAGAGTAGATTTAACAGATTTAAACCACTGAACAAACGACTCAACGTCAGTCAATTTTTTTTTTTCAACTTTTGGACGACATAGCGTAGTATGATGTTTATGTCAAATTTTGGACCAAAACATTTTTTTCAGAAAAAATGTAAATGTTAATATAGTAAAAAAGCATAATATAGTATGTCGTTTTTGTCAAATGTTTGACCAAAGGTTTTTTGAAAAAAAATTGTCCAATTTTGGATGAAAGTATAGTATGACGTTTTTGTAAAATTGTGGACCAAATATTTTTTTTTCAAGAAAATCTTCAAATTGTGGACGACATATTATAGTATTACGTTTTTGTCAAATTTTGGACCAAATTTTTTTTTTAATTTTTTTTTTTCAAATGTTGGACAATATAGTATAGCATGACGTTTTTGTCAAATTTTGGACCAAAACATTTTTTTCAGAAAAATTTTACATTTTGGATGACATGGTAGAGTTTGACGTTTTTGTCAAATTTTGGACCAAGAAATATTTTTGAAAAAAAGTGTCAAATTGTGGACGACATAGTATAGTATGACGTCATGTGTAAAATTTTTGACTATTTGTTGTATGTCGTTTTTGTCAAATTTTGGACCACATTTCTTTTCAAAAAAAATTGTCAGATCTTGCGTGAAATACAATAATATGCGGTGTTTGTCAAATTGTGGACGACGTATGACGTTTTTGTCAAATTTTGGACCAAAAAACTTTAAAAAAATTATTGTCAAGTTTGGGACGACATAGTATAGTATGTCGTTTTTGTCAAATTTTAGACCAAATTTTTTTTCCAAAAAAATGGTCAAATCTTGCGTGAAATACTATAATATGCCGTGTTTGTCAAATTTTGGACAACATATGACGTTTTTGTCAAATTTTGGACCAAACATTTTTTTCAAAAATATTGTCAAATTTGGGACGACATAGTATAGTATGTCGTTTTTGTCAAATTTTGGACCAAAACGCTTTTTCAAAAATATTGTCAATTTTGGGACGACATAGTATAGTATGTTGTTTTTGTCAAATTTTGGACCAAAATACTTTTTCAAAAATATTGTCAATTTTGGACAACATAGTATAATAAGTCGTTTTTGTCGAGTTCCGGTTGTAATTATCTTGTCTTAGTGACATTCAACTCAGATGGGACTCGAGCCTGCAATCACTGGTTCAGGAGACCAGTGACTTATCCGTTAGGCCACCTGAGTTTTAGGTTTCTTTTAGGACGACATACTGACCTATGACGACATAGTATAGTATGTCGTTTTTGTCAAATTTTGGACCAAATTCTTTTTTTCCCAAAAAATTGTCAAATATTGCGTGAAATACAATGATATGCCGTGTTTGTCAAATTTTGGACAACGTATGACGTTTTTGTCAAATTTTGGTCCAAAAAGCTTTTTCAAAAATATTGTCAATTTTGGGACGACATAGTATAGTATGTCGTTTTTGTCAAATTTAGGGCTAAAAAAAAAATTCTAAAAAAAATTGATTTTGGACGACATAGTATAGTATGTCGTTTTTGTCAAATTTTGGGCCAAATTTGTTTTTTCAAAAAAATTGTCAGATTTTGGACGGAATTGTGTAGTATAATATTGAGGTCGACGACATAGTATACTGTGACGTTCTGTCACATTTTGGGCTAAAAAAAGAAAATTCTAAAAAATTTCAGATTTTGGACGACATAGTATATATAGTATGTCGTTTTTGTCAAATTTTGGACCAAAATACTTTTTCTAAAATATTGTCAATTTTGGGACGACATAGTATAGTATGTCGTTTTTGTCAAATTTTGGACCAAATTCTTTTTTTCCCAAAAAATTGTCAAATATTGCGTGAAATACAATGATATGCCGTGTTTGTCAAATTTTGGACAACGTATGACGTTTTTGTCAAATTTTGGTCCAAAAAGCTTTTTCAAAAATATTGTCAATTTTGGGACGACATAGTATAGTATGTCGTTTTTGTCAAATTTAGGGCTAAAATACTTTTTCTAAAATATTGTCAATTTTGGGACGACATAGTATAGTATGTCGTTTTTGTCAAATTTAGGGCTAAAATACTTTTTCTAAAATATTGTCAATTTTGGGACGACATAGTATAGTATGTCGTTTTTGTCAAATTTAGGGCTAAAATACTTTTTCTAAAATATTGTCAATTTTGGGACGACATAGTATAGTATGTTGTTTTTGTCAAATTTTGGACCAAATTCTTTTTTTCCCAAAAAATGGTCAAATCTTGAGTGAAATACAATAATATGCCGTGTTTGTCATATTTTGGACGAGGTTTGATGTTTTGTCAAATTTCGGACCAAAAAGCTTTTTCAAAAATATTGTCAATTTTGGGACGACATAGTATAGTATGTCGTTTTTGTCAAATTTAGGGCTAAAATACTTTTTCAAAAATATTGTCAATTTTGGGACGACATAGTATAGTATGTCGTTTTTGTCAAATTTAGGGCTAAAATACTTTTTCTAAAATATTGTCAATTTTGGGACGACATAGTATAGTATGTCGTTTTTGTCAAATTTAGGGCTAAAATACTTTTTCTAAAATATTGTCAATTTTGGGACGACATAGTATAGTATGTTGTTTTTGTCAAATTTTGGACCAAATTCTTTTTTTCCCAAAAAATGGTCAAATCTTGAGTGAAATACAATAATATGCCGTGTTTGTCATATTTTGGACGAGGTTTGATGTTTTGTCAAATTTCGGACCAAAAAGCTTTTTCAAAAATATTGTCAATTTTGGGACGACATAGTATAGTATGTCGTTTTTGTCAAATTTTGGGCCAAATTTGTTTTTTCAAAAAAATGGTCAGATTTTGGACGGAATTGTGTAGTATAATATTGAGGTCGACGACATAGTATAGTGTGACGTTCTGTCACATTTTGGGCTAAAAAAAAAAATTCTAAAAAATGTCTGATTTTGGACGACGTAGTATATATAGTATGTCGTTTTTGTCAAATTTTGGACCAAAATACTTTTTCTAAAATATTGTCAATTTTGGGACGACATAGTATAGTATGTCGTTTTTGTCAAATTTTGGACCAAATTCATTTTTTCCAAAAAAATGGTCAAATCTTGCGTGAAATACAATAATATGCCGTGTTTGTCAAATTTTGGACGAGGTATGATGTTTTGTCAAATTTTGGTCCAAAAAGCTTTTTCAAAAATATTGTCAATTTTGGACGACATAGTATAGTATGTCGTTTTTGTCAAATTTTGGACCAATTTTTATTTTTCCAAAAAATGGTCTGATTTTGGACGAAATAGTGTAGTATGACATTGAGGTCGACGACATAGTATAGTATGACGTTCTGTCACATTTTGGGCTAAAAAAAAGTTTAAATATTTTTTTTAATTTTGGACGACATAGTATAATATGTTGTTTTTGTCAAATTTTGGACCAAAATTCTTTTTTTCAAAAAATGGTCAGATTTTGGACAAAAAGTGTAGAATGACATTGAGGTCAACTACATGGTATAGTATGACGTTTTGTCACATTATGGGCTAAAAAAAAAGTTAAAATTTTTTTAAAAATTTTGGACGACATAGTATAGTATGTTGTTTTTGTCAAATTTTGGACCAAAATTCTTTTTTTCAAAAAATGGTCAGATTTTGGACGAAATAGTGTAGAATGACATTGAGGTTGACGACATAGTATAGTATGACGTTTTGTCACATTTTGGACTTACAAGAAATTTCAAAAAAATTCAGAATTTGGACGACATAGTATAGTATGTTGTTTTTGTCAAATTTTGAACCAAAATTCTTTTTTTCAAAAAAATTGTCAAATTTTGGACGAAATAGTGTAGTATGACATTGAGGTCAACTACATGGTATAGTATGACGTTTTGTCACATTTTGGCACATTTTGGACTTAAAAGAAATGTCAAAAAAATTCAGAATTTGGACGACATAGTATAGTGTGTTGTTTTTGTGAAATTTTGAACCAAAATTCTTTTTTTCAAAAAATGGTCAGATTTTGAACGAAAAAGTGTAGAATGACATTGAGGTCAACTACATGGTATAGTATGACGTTTTGTCACATTTTGGACTCAAAAGAAATTTCAATAAAATTCAGAATTTGGACGACATAGTATAGTATGTTGTTTTTGTCAAATTTTGGACCAAAATTCTTTTTTTCAAAAAATGGTCAGATTTTGGACGAAATAGTGTAGAATGACATTGAGGTTGACGACATAGTATAGTATGACGTTTTGTCACATTTTGGACTTAAAAGAAATTTCAAAAAAATTCAGAATTTGGACGACATAGTATAGTATGTTGTTTTTGTCAAATTTTGAACCAAAATTCTTTTTTTCAAAAAAATTGTCAAATTTTGGACGAAATAGTGTAGTATGACATTGAGGTCAACTACATGGTATAGTATGACGTTTTGTCACATTTTGGCACATTTTGGACTTAAAAGAAATGTCAAAAAAATTCAGAATTTGGATGACATAGTATAGTGTGTTGTTTTTGTCAAATTTTGAACCAAAATTCTTTTTTTCAAAAAATGGTCAGATTTTGAACGAAAAAGTGTAGAATGACATTGAGGTTGACGACATAGTATAGTATGACGTTTTGTCACATTTTGGACTTAAAAGAAATTTCAAAAAAATTCAGAATTTGGACGACATAGTATATAGTATGTTGTTTTTGTCAAATTTTGAACCAAAATTCTTTTTTTCAAAAAATGATCAGATTTTGGACAAAAAGTGTAGAATGACATTGAGGTCAACTACATGGTATAGTATGACGTTTTGTCACATTTTGGACTTAAAAGAAATTTCAAAAAAATTCAGAATTTGGACGACATAGTATAGTATGTTGTTTTTGTCAAATTTTGAACCAAAATTCTTTTTTTCCAAAAAATTGTCAAATTCTGGACGAAATAGTGTAGTATGACATTGAGGTCAACTACATGGTAAAGTATGACGTTTTGTCACATTTTGGGCTAAAAAAAAGTTCAATTTTTTTTTTTAATTTTGGACGACATAGTATAATATGTTGTTTTTGTCAAATTTTGGACCAAAATTCTTTTTTTCAAAAAATGGTCAGATTTTGGACAAAAAGTGTAGAATGACATTGAGGTCAACTGCATAGTATAGTATGACGTTTTGTCACATTTTGGGCTAAAAAAAATATTAATTTTTTTTTTTTAAATTTTGGACGACATAGTTTAGTATATAGTATAGTTTTTGTGAAATTTTGAACCAAAATTCTTTTTTTCAAAAAATGGTCAGATTTTGAACGAAAAAGTGTAGAATGACATTGAGGTCAACTACATGGTATAGTATGACGTTTTGTCACATTTTGGACTCAAAAGAAATTTCAATAAAATTCAGAATTTGGACGACATAGTATAGTATGTTGTTTTTGTCAAATTTTGGACCAAAATTCTTTTTTTCAAAAAATGGTCAGATTTTGGACGAAATAGTGTAGAATGACATTGAGGTCAACTACATAGTATAGTATGACGTTTTGTCACATTTTGGGCTAAAAAAAAAATTAATTTTTTTTTTTTAAATTTTGGACGACATAGTATAGTATGTTGTTTTTGTCAAATTTTGAACCGAAATTCTTTTTTTCAAAAAAATTGTCAAATTTTGGACGAAATAGTGTAGTATGACATTGAGGTCAACTGCATGGTATAGTATGACGTTTTGTCACATTTTGGGCTAAAAAAAAAAGTTAAATTTTTTTTTTTAAATTTTGGACGACATAGTATAGTATGTTGTTTTTGTCAAATTTTGGACCAAAATTCTTTTTTTCAAAAAATGGTCAGATTTTGAACGAAAAAGTGTAGAATGACATTGAGGTTGACGACATAGCATAGTATGACGCTTGTCACATTTTGGACTTAAAAGAAATTTCAAAAAAATTCAGAATTTGGACGACATAGTATAGTATGTTGTTTTTGTCAAATTTTGAACCAAAATTCTTTTTTTCAAAAAAATTGTCAAATTTTGGACGAAATAGTGTAGTATGACATTGAGGTCAACTACATGGTATAGTATGACGTTTTGTCACATTTTGGGCTAAAAAAAAAGTTTAAATTTTTTTTTAAATTTTGGACGACATAGTATAGTATGTTGTTTTTGTCAAATTTTGGACCAAAATTCTTTTTTTCAAAAAATGGTCAGATTTTGGACGAAATAGTGTAGAATGACATTGAGGTTGACGACATAGTATAGTATGACGTTTTGTCACATTTTGGACTTAAAAGAAATTTCAAAAAAATTCAGAATTTGGACGACATAGTATAGTATGTTGTTTTTGTCAAATTTTGAACCAAAATTCTTTTTTTCAAAAAAATTGTCAAATTTTGGACGAAATAGTGTAGTATGACATTGAGGTCAACTACATGGTATAGTATGACGTTTTGTCACATTTTGGCACATTTTGGACTTAAAAGAAATGTCAAAAAAATTCAGAATTTGGACGACATAGTATATAGTATGTTGTTTTTGTCAAATTTTGAACCAAAATTCTTTTTTTCAAAAAATGATCAGATTTTGGACAAAAAGTGTAGAATGACATTGAGGTCAACTACATGGTATAGTATGACGTTTTGTCACATTTTGGACTTAAAAGAAATTTCAAAAAAATTCAGAATTTGGACGACATAGTATAGTATGTTGTTTTTGTCAAATTTTGAACCAAAATTCTTTTTTTCCAAAAAATTGTCAAATTTTGGACGAAATAGTGTAGTATGACATTGAGGTCAACTACATGGTATAGTATGACGTTTTGTCACATTTTGGGCTAAAAAAAAGTTCAATTTTTTTTTTTAATTTTGGACGACATAGTATAATATGTTGTTTTTGTCAAATTTTGGACCAAAATTCTTTTTTTCAAAAAATGGTCAGATTTTGGACGAAATAGTGTAGTATGACATTGAGGTCAACTGCATGGTATAGTATGACGTTTTGTCACATTTTGGGCTAAAAAAAAAGTTAAATTTTTTTTTTTAAATTTTGGACGACATAGTATAGTATGTTGTTTTTGTCAAATTTTGGACCAAAATTCTTTTTTTCAAAAAATGGTCAGATTTTGAACGAAAAAGTGTAGAATGACATTGAGGTTGACGACATAGTATAGTATGACGCTTGTCACATTTTGGACTTAAAAGAAATTTCAAAAAAATTCAGAATTTGGACGACATAGTATAGTATGTTGTTTTTGTCGAATTTTGAACCAAAATTCTTTTTTTCAAAAAAATTGTCAAATTTTGGACGAAATAGTGTAGTATGACATTGAGGTCAACTACATGGTATAGTATGACGTTTTGTCACATTTTGGGCTAAAAAAAAAGTTTAAATTTTTTTTTAAATTTTGGACGACATAGTATAGTATGTTGTTTTTGTCAAATTTTGGACCAAAATTCTTTTTTTCAAAAAATGGTCAGGTTTTGGACGAAAAGTGTAGAATGACATTGAGGTTGACGACATAGTATAGTATGACGTTTTGTCACATTTTGGACTTAAAAGAAATTTCAAAAAAATTCAGAATTTGGACGACATAGTATAGTATGTTGTTTTTGTCAAATTTTTAACCAAAATTCTTTTTTTCCAAAAAATTGTCAAATTTTGGACGAAATAGTGTAGTATGACATTGAGGTCAACTACATGGTATAGTATGACGTTTTGTCACATTTTGGGCTAAAAAAAAGTTTAAATTTTTTTTTTAATTTTGGACGACATAGTATAATATGTTGTTTTTGTCAAATTTTGGACCAAAATTCTTTTTTTCAAAAAATGGTCAGGTTTTGGACGAAAAGTGTAGAATGACATTGAGGTCAACTACATAGTATAGTATGACGTTTTGTCACATTTTGGGCTAAAAAAAAGTTTACATTTTTTTTTTAATTTTGGACGACATAGTATAATATGTTGTTTTTGTCAAATTTTGGACCAAAATTCTTTTTTTCAAAAAATGGTCAGATTTTGGACAAAAAGTGTAGAATGACATTGAGGTCAACTACATGGTATAGTATGACGTTTTGTCACATTTTGGGCTAAAAAAAAAGTTTAAATTTTTTTTTTTAATTTTGGACGACATAGTATAGTATGTTGTTTTTGTCAAATTTTGGACCAAAATTCTTTTTTTCAAAAAATGGTCAGATTTTGGACAAAAAGTGTAGAATGACATTGAGGTCAACTACATGGTATAGTATGACGTTTTGTCACATTATGGGCTAAAAAAAAGTTAAAAAAATTTTTTTTTAAATTTTGGACGACATAGTATAGTATGTTGTTTTTGTCAAATTTTGGACCAAAATTCTTTTTTTCAAAAAATGGTCAGATTTTGGACGAAATAGTGTAGAATGACATTGAGGTCAACTACATGGTATAGTATGACGTTTTGTCACATTTTGGACTCAAAAGAAATTTCAATAAAATTCAGAATTTGGACGACATAGTATAGTATGTTGTTTTTGTCAAATTTTGAACCAAAATTCTTTTTTTCAAAAAAATTGTCAAATTTTGGACGAAATAGTGTAGTATGACATTGAGGTCAACTACATGGTATAGTATGACGTTTTGTCACATTTTGGACTTAAAAGAAATTTCAAAAAAATTCAGAATTTGGACGACATAGTATATAGTATGTTGTTTTTGTCAAATTTTGAACCAAAATTCTTTTTTTCAAAAAATGATCAGATTTTGGACAAAAAGTGTAGAATGACATTGAGGTCAACTACATGGTATAGTATGACGTTTTGTCACATTTTGGACTTAAAAGAAATTTCAAAAAAATTCAGAATTTGGACGACATAGTATAGTATGTTGTTTTTGTCAAATTTTGAACCAAAATTCTTTTTTTCCAAAAAATTGTCAAATTTTGGACGAAATAGTGTAGTATGACATTGAGGTCAACTACATGGTATAGTATGACGTTTTGTCACATTTTGGGCTAAAAAAAAGTTCAATTTTTTTTTTTAATTTTGGACGACATAGTATAATATGTTGTTTTTGTCAAATTTTGGACCAAAATTCTTTTTTTTAAAAAATGGTCAGATTTTGGACAAAAAGTGTAGAATGACATTGAGGTCAACTACATAGTATAGTATGACGTTTTGTCACATTTTGGGCTAAAAAAAAAAATAATTTTTTTTTTTTAAATTTTGGACGACATAGTATAGTATGTTGTTTTTGTCAAATTTTGAACCGAAATTCTTTTTTTCAAAAAAATTGTCAAATTTTGGACGAAATAGTGTAGTATGACATTGAGGTCAACTGCATGGTATAGTATGACGTTTTGTCACATTTTGGGCTAAAAAAAAAGTTAAAAATTTTTTTTTAAATTTTGGACGACATAGTATAGTATGTTGTTTTTGTCAAATTTTGGACCAAAATTCTTTTTTTCAAAAAATGGTCAGATTTTGAACGAAAAAGTGTAGAATGACATTGAGGTTGACGACATAGTATAGTATGACGCTTGTCACATTTTGGACTTAAAAGAAATTTCAAAAAAATTCAGAATTTGGACGACATAGTATAGTATGTTGTTTTTGTCAAATTTTGAACCAAAATTCTTTTTTCAAAAAAATTGTCAAATTTTGGACGAAATAGTGTAGTATGACATTGAGGTCAACTACATGGTATAGTATGACGTTTTGTCACATTTTGGGCTAAAAAAAAAGTTTAAATTTTTTTTTAAATTTTGGACGACATAGTATAGTATGTTGTTTTTGTCAAATTTTTAACCAAAATTCTTTTTTTCCAAAAAATTGTCAAATTTTGGACGAAATAGTGTAGTATGACATTGAGGTCAACTACATGGTATAGTATGACGTTTTGTCACATTTTGGGCTAAAAAAAAGTTTAAATTTTTTTTTTAATTTTGGACGACATAGTATAATATGTTGTTTTTGTCAAATTTTGGACCAAAATTCTTTTTTTCAAAAAATGGTCAGGTTTTGGACGAAAAGTGTAGAATGACATTGAGGTTGACGACATAGTATAGTATGACGTTTTGTCACATTTTGGACTTAAAAGAAATTTCAAAAAAATTCAGAATTTGGACGACATAGTATAGTATGTTGTTTTTGTCAAATTTTTGACCAAAATTCTTTTTTTCCAAAAAATTGTCAAATTTTGGACGAAATAGTGTAGTATGACATTGAGGTCAACTACATAGTATAGTATGACGTTTTGTCACATTTTGGGCTAAAAAAAAGTTTACATTTTTTTTTTAATTTTGGACGACATAGTTTAATATGTTGTTTTTGTCAAATTTTGGACCAAAATTCTTTTTTTCAAAAAATGGTCAGATTTTGGACAAAAAGTGTAGAATGACATTGAGGTCAACTACATGGTATAGTATGACGTTTTGTCACATTTTGGGCTAAAAAAAAAGTTTAAATTTTTTTTTTTAATTTTGGACGACATAGTATAGTATGTTGTTTTTGTCAAATTTTGGACCAAAATTCTTTTTTTCAAAAAATGGTCAGATTTTGGACGAAATAGTGTAGAATGACATTGAGGTTGACGACAAAGTATAGTATAACGTTTTGTCACATTTTGGACTTAAAAGAAATTTCAAAAAAATTCAGAATTTGGACGACATAGTATAGTATGTTGTTTTTGTCAAATTTTGAACCAAAATTCTTTTTTTCAAAAAAATTGACAAATTTTGGACGAAATAGTGTAGTATGTTGTTTTTGTCAAATTTTGGACCAAAATTCTTTTTTTCAAAAAATGGTCAGATTTTGGACGAAATAGTGTAGAATGACATTGAGGTTGACGACAAAGTATAGTATAACGTTTTGTCACATTTTGGACTTAAAAGAAATTTCAAAAAAATTCAGAATTTGGACGACATAGTATAGTATGTTGTTTTTGTCAAATTTTGAACCAAAATTCTTTTTTTCAAAAAATGGTCAGATTTTGGACGAAATAGTGTAGAATGACATTGAGGTTGACGACAAAGTATAGTATAACGTTTTGTCACATTTTGGACTTAAAAGAAATTTCAAAAAAATTCAGAATTTGGACGACATAGTATAGTATGTTGTTTTTGTCAAATTTTGAACCAAAATTCTTTTTTTCAAAAAAATTGACAAATTTTGGACGAAATAGTGTAGTATGACATTGAGGTCAACTACATGGTATAGTATGACGTTTTGTCACATTTTGGCACATTTTGGACTTAAAAGAAATGTCAAAAAAATTCAGAATTTGGACGACATAGTATAGTGTGTTGTTTTTGTCAAATTTTGAACCAAAATTCTTTTTTTCAAAAAATTGTCAGATTTTGAACGAAAAAGTGTAGAATGACATTGAGGTCAACTACATGGTATAGTATGACGTTTTGTCACATTTTGGACTCAAAAGAAATTTCAAAAAAATTCAGAATTTGGACGACATAGTATAGTATGTTGTTTTTGTCAAATTTTGGGCCAAAATTCTTTTTTTCAAAAAATGGTCAGATTTTGGACGAAATAGTGTAGAATGACATTGAGGTCAACTACATGGTATAGTATGACGTTTTGGCACATTTTGGCACATTTTGGACTTAAAAGAAATGTCAAAAAAATTCAGAATTTGGACGACATAGTATAGTGTGTTGTTTTTGTCAAATTTTGAACCAAAATTCTTTTTTTCAAAAAATGGTCAGATTTTGAACGAAAAAGTGTAGAATGACATTGAGGTCAACTACATGGTATAGTATGACGTTTTGTCACATTTTGGGCTAAAAAAAAAGTTTACATTTTTTTTTTAAATTTTGGACGACAAAGTATAGTATGTTGTTTTTGTCAAATTTTGAACCAAAATTCTTTTTTTCAAAAAATGGTCAGATTTTGAACGAAAAAGTGTAGAATGACATTGAGGTTGACGACATAGTATAGTATGACGTTTTGTCACATTTTGGACTTAAAAGAAATTTCAAAAAAATTCAGAATTTGGACGACATAGTATATAGTATGTTGTTTTTGTCAAATTTTGAACCAAAATTCTTTTTTTCAAAAAATGATCAGATTTTGGACAAAAAGTGTAGAATGACATTGAGGTCAACTACATGGTATAGTATGACGTTTTGTCACATTTTGGACTTAAAAGAAATTTCAAAAAAATTCAGAATTTGGACGACATAGTATAGTATGTTGTTTTTGTCAAATTTTGGACCAAAATTCTTTTTTTCAAAAAATGGTCAGATTTTGGACGAAATAGTGTAGTATAACATTGAGGTCAACTACATGGTATAGTATGACGTTTTGTCACATTTTGGGCTAAAAAAAGAGTTTAAATTTTTTTTTAATTTTGGACGACATAGTATAATATGTTGTTTTTGTCAAATTTTGGACCAAAATTCTTTTTTTCAAAAAATTGTCAGATTTTGAACGAAAAAGTGTAGAATGACATTGAGGTTGACGACATAGTATAGTATGACGTTTTGTCACATTTTGGACTTAAAAGAAATTTCAAAAAAATTCAGAATTTGGACGACATAGTATAGTATGTTGTTTTTGTCAAATTTTTAACCAAAATTCTTTTTTTCCAAAAAATTGTCAAATTTTGGACGAAATAGTGTAGTATGACATTGAGGTCAACTACATGGTATAGTATGACGTTTTGTCACATTTTGGGCTAAAAAAAAGTTTAAATATTTTTTTTAATTTTGGACGACATAGTATAGTATGTTGTTTTTGTCAAATTTTGGACCAAAATTCTTTTTTTCAAAAAATGGTCAGATTTTGGACAAAAAGTGTAGAATGACATTGAGGTCAACTACATGGTATAGTATGACGTTTTGTCACATTATGGGCTAAAAAAAAGTTTAAATTTTTTTTAAAAATTTTGGACGACATAGTATAGTATGTTGTTTTTGTCAAATTTTGAACCAAAATTCTTTTTTTCAAAAAATGGTCAGATTTTGGACGAAATAGTGTAGAATGACATTGAGGTTGACGACATAGTATAGTATGACGTTTTGTCACATTTTGGACTTAAAAGAAATTTCAAAAAAATTCAGAATTTGGACGACATAGTATATAGTATGTTGTTTTTGTCAAATTTTGAACCAAAATTCTTTTTTTCAAAAAATGATCAGATTTTGGACAAAAAGTGTAGAATGACATTGAGGTCAACTACATGGTATAGTATGACGTTTTGTCACATTTTGGACTTAAAAGAAATGTCAAAAAAATTCAGAATTTGGACGACATAGTATAGTGTGTTGTTTTTGTCAAATTTTGAACCAAAATTCTTTTTTTCAAAAAATGGTCAGATTTTGGACAAAAAGTGTAGAATGACATTGAGGTCAACTACATGGTATAGTATGACGTTTTGTCACATTTTGGACTCAAAAGAAATTTCAATAAAATTCAGAATTTGGACGACATAGTATAGTATGTTGTTTTTGTCAAATTTTGGACCAAAATCCTTTTTTTCAAAAAATGGTCAGATTTTGGACGAAATAGTGTAGAATGACATTGAGGTCAACTACATGGTATAGTATGACGTTTTGTCACATTTTGGCACATTTTGGACTTAAAAGAAATGTCAAAAAAATTCAGAATTTGGACGACATAGTATAGTGTGTTGTTTTTGTCAAATTTTGAACCAAAATTCTTTTTTTCAAAAAATGGTCAGATTTTGAACGAAAAAGTGTAGAATGACATTGAGGTCAACTACATGGTATAGTATGACGTTTTGTCACATTTTGGGCTAAAAAAAAAGTTTAAATTTTTTTTTTAAATTTTGGACGACATAGTATAGTATGTTGTTTTTGTCAAATTTTGAACCAAAATTCTTTTTTTCAAAAAATGGTCAGATTTTGGACGAAATAGTGTAGAATGACATTGAGGTTGACGACATAGTATAGTATGACGTTTTGTCACATTTTGGACTTAAAAGAAATTTCAAAAAAATTCAGAATTTGGACGACATAGTATATAGTATGTTGTTTTTGTCAAATTTTGAACCAAAATTCTTTTTTTCAAAAAATGATCAGATTTTGGACAAAAAGTGTAGAATGACATTGAGGTCAACTACATGGTATAGTATGACGTTTTGTCACATTTTGGACTTAAAAGAAATGTCAAAAAAATTCAGAATTTGGACGACATAGTATAGTGTGTTGTTTTTGTCAAATTTTGAACCAAAATTCTTTTTTTCAAAAAATGGTCAGATTTTGGACAAAAAGTGTAGAATGACATTGAGGTCAACTACATGGTATAGTATGACGTTTTGTCACATTTTGGACTCAAAAGAAATTTCAATAAAATTCAGAATTTGGACGACATAGTATAGTATGTTGTTTTTGTCAAATTTTGAACCAAAATTCTTTTTTTCAAAAAAATTGTCAAATTTTGGACGAAATAGTGTAGTATGACATTGAGGTCAACTACATGGTATAGTATGACGTTTTGTCACATTTTGGGCTAAAAAAAAAGTTTAATTTTTTTTTTAAATTTTGGACGACATAGTATAGTATGTTGTTTTTGTCAAATTTTGGACCAAAATTCTTTTTTTCAAAAAATGGTCAGGTTTTGGACGAAAAGTGTAGAATGACATTGAGGTTGACGACATAGTATAGTATGACGTTTTGTCACATTTTGGACTTAAAAGAAATTTCAAAAAAATTCAGAATTTGGACGACATAGTATAGTATGTTGTTTTTGTCAAATTTTGAACCAAAATTCTTTTTTTCCAAAAAATTGTCAAATTTTGGACGAAATAGTGTAGTATGACATTGAGGTCAACTACATGGTATAGTATGACGTTTTGTCACATTTTGGGCTAAAAAAAAGTTTAAATTTTTTTTTTAATTTTGGACGACATAGTATAATATGTTGTTTTTGTCAAATTTTGGACCAAAATTCTTTTTTTCAAAAAATGGTCAGGTTTTGGACGAAAAGTGTAGAATGACATTGAGGTTGACGACATAGTATAGTATGACGTTTTGTCACATTTTGGACTTAAAAGAAATTTCAAAAAAATTCAGAATTTGGACGACATAGTATAGTATGTTGTTTTTGTCAAATTTTGAACCAAAATTCTTTTTTTCAAAAAAATTGTCAAATTTTGGACGAAATAGTGTAGTATGACATTGAGGTCAACTACATGGTATAGTATGACGTTTTGTCACATTTTGGGCTAAAAAAAAAGTTTAAATTTTTTTTTAAATTTTGGACGACATAGTATAGTATGTTGTTTTTGTCAAATTTTGGACCAAAATTCTTTTTTTCAAAAAATGGTCAGGTTTTGGACGAAAAGTGTAGAATGACATTGAGGTTGACGACATAGTATAGTATGACGTTTTGTCACATTTTGGACTTAAAAGAAATTTCAAAAAAATTCAGAATTTGGACGACATAGTATAGTATGTTGTTTTTGTCAAATTTTGAACCAAAATTCTTTTTTTCCAAAAAATTGTCAAATTTTGGACGAAATAGTGTAGTATGACATTGAGGTCAACTACATGGTATAGTATGACGTTTTGTCACTTTATGGGCTAAAAAAAAGTTTACATTTTTTTTAAAAATTTTGGACGACATAGTATAGTATGTTGTTTTTGTCAAATTTTGGACCAAAATTCTTTTTTTCAAAAAATGGTCAGATTTTGGACGAAATAGTGTAGAATGACATTGAGGTTGACGACATAGTATAGTATGACGTTTTGTCACATTTTGGACTTAAAAGAAATTTCAAAAAAATTCAGAATTTGGACGACATAGTATAGTATGTTGTTTTTGTCAAATTTTGAATCAAAATTCTTTTTTTCAAAAAAATTGTCAAATTTTGGACGAAATAGTGTAGTATGACATTGAGGTCAACTACATGGTATAGTATGACGTTTTGTCACATTTTGGCACATTTTGGACTTAAAAGAAATGTCAAAAAAATTCAGAATTTGGACGACATAGTATAGTGTGTTGTTTTTGTCAAATTTTGAACCAAAATTCTTTTTTTCAAAAAATGGTCAGATTTTGGACAAAAAGTGTAGAATGACATTGAGGTCAACTACATGGTATAGTATGACGTTTTGTCACATTTTGGACTTAAAAGAAATTTCAAAAAAATTCAGAATTTGGACGACATAGTATAGTATGTTGTTTTTGTCAAATTTTGAACCAAAATTCTTTTTTTCCAAAAAATTGTCAAATTTTGGACGAAATAGTGTAGTATGACATTGAGGTCAACTACATGGTATAGTATGACGTTTTGTCACTTTATGGGCTAAAAAAAAGTTTACATTTTTTTAAAAAATTTTGGACGACATAGTATAGTATGTTGTTTTTGTCAAATTTTGGACCAAAATTCTTTTTTTCAAAAAATGGTCAGATTTTGGACGAAATAGTGTAGAATGACATTGAGGTTGACGACATAGTATAGTATGACGTTTTGTCACATTTTGGACTTAAAAGAAATTTCAAAAAAATTCAGAATTTGGACGACATAGTATAGTATGTTGTTTTTGTCAAATTTTGAACCAAAATTCTTTTTTTCAAAAAAATTGTCAAATTTTGGACGAAATAGTGTAGTATGACATTGAGGTCAACTACATGGTATAGTATGACGTTTTGTCACATTTTGGCACATTTTGGACTTAAAAGAAATGTCAAAAAAATTCAGAATTTGGACGACATAGTATAGTGTGTTGTTTTTGTCAAATTTTGAACCAAAATTCTTTTTTTCAAAAAATGGTCAGATTTTGGACAAAAAGTGTAGAATGACATTGAGGTCAACTACATGGTATAGTATGACGTTTTGTCACATTTTGGACTTAAAAGAAATTTCAAAAAAATTCAGAATTTGGACGACATAGTATAGTATGTTGTTTTTGTCAAATTTTGGACCAAAATTCTTTTTTTCAAAAAATGGTCAGATTTTGGACAAAAAGTGTAGAATGACATTGAGGTCAACTACATGGTATAGTATGACGTTTTGTCACATTTTGGACTCAAAAGAAATTTCAAAAAAATTCAGAATTTGGACGACATAGTATAGTATGTTGTTTTTGTCAAATTTTGGACCAAATTTGTTTTTTCAAAAAAATTGTCAGATTTTGGACGACATAGTGTATTATGACATTGAGGTTGACGACATAGTATAGTATGACGTTCTGTCACATTTAGGGCTAAAAATAAAAAATTCTAAAAGAATTGGATTTTGGACGACATAGTATAGTATGTCGTTTTTGTCAAATTTTGGGCCAAATTTGTTTTTTCAAAAAAATGGTCAGATTTTGGACGGAATTGTGTAGTATGACATTGAGGTTGACGACATAGTATAGTATGACGTTCTGTCACATTTAGGGCTAAAAAAAAAAAAAAAATTCTAAAAGAATTGGATTTTGGACGACATAGTATAGTATGTCGTTTTTGTCAAATTTTGGACCAAAAAGCTTTTTCAAAAATATTGTCAATTTTGGGACGACATAGTATAATATGTTATTTTTGTCGAGTTCAGGTTGTAATTATCTTGTCTTAGTGACATTCAACTCAGATGGGACTCGAGCCTGCAATCCCTGGTTCAGGAGACCAGTGACTTATCCATTAGGCCACCTGAGATTTAGGTTTCTTTTAGGACGACATACTGACCTATGACGACATAGTATAGTATGTCGTTTTTGTCATATTTTGGACCAAAAAACCTTTTCAAAAATATTATCAATTTTGGGAACACATAGTATAGTATGTCGTTTTTGTCAAATTTTGGACCAAATTTGTTTTTTCAAAAAAATTGTCAGATTTTGGACGACATAGTGTATTATGACATTGAGGTTGACGACATAGTATAGTATGACGTTCTGTCACATTTAGGGCTAAAAAATTTTTTTTATAAAAGAATTGGAATTTGGACGACATAGTATAGTATGTCGTTTTTGTCAAATTTTGGGCCAAATTTGTTTTTTCAAAAAAATGGTCAGATTTTGGACGGAATTGTGTAGTATGACATTGAGGTTGACCACATAGTATAGTGTGACGTTCTGTCACATTTTGGGCTAAAAAAAAAAATTATAAAAAATTTCAGATTTTGGACGACATAGTATATATAGTATGTCGTTTTTGTCAAATTTTGGACCAAAATACTTTTTCTAAAATATTGTCAATTTGGGGACGACATAGTATAGTATGTCGTTTTTGTCAAATTTTGGACCAAAAGTTTTTTTCCAAAAAAATGGTCAAATCTTGCGTGAAATCCAAAAATATGCCGTGTTTGTCATATTTTGGACGAGGTATGATGTTTTGTCAAATTTTGGACCAAAAAGCTTTTTCAAAAATATTGTCAATTTTGGGACGACATAGTATAGTATGTTGTTTTTGTCAAATTTTGGACCAAATTCTTTTTTTCCAAAAAAATTGTCAGATTTTGGACGACATAGTATAGTATGACATTGAGGTTGACGACATAGTATAGTATGACGTTCTGTCACATTTTGGGCTAAAAAAAAAAATATTCAAAAAAAATTCGGATTTTGGAAGACATAGTATAGTATGTCGTTTTTGTCAAATTTTGGACCAAATTTGTTTTTTCAAAAAAATGGTCAGATTTTGGACGACATAGTATAGTATGACGTTCTGTCACATTTAGGGCTAAAAAAAAAAAATTTCTAAAAGAATTGGATTTTGGACGACATAGTATAGTATGACATTGATGTTGACGACATAGTATAGTATGACGTTCTGTCACATTTAGGGCTAAAAAAAAATAAATTCTAATTCTTTTTTCCAAAAAAATGGTCAGATTTTGGACAACATAGTGTAGTATGACATTGAGGTTGACGACATAGTATAGTATGACGTTCTGTCACATTTTGGGCTAAAAAAAAAAATATTCAAAAAAAATTCGGATTTTGGAAGACATAGTATAGTATGTCGTTTTTGTCAAATTTTGGACCAAATTTGTTTTTTCAAAAAAATGGTCAGATTTTGGACGACAAGGTATAGTATGACATTGAGGTTGACGACATAGTATAGTATGACGTTCTGTCACATTTAGGGCTAAAAAAAAAAATTCTAAAAAAATTGGATTTTGGACGACATAGTATAGTATGTCGTTTTTGTCAAATTTTGGACCAAAATACTTTTTCTAAAATATTGTCAATTTTGGGACGACATAGTATAGTATGTCGTTTTTGTCAAATTTTGGACCAAAAGTTTTTTTCCAAAAAAATGGTCAAATCTTGCGTGAAATACAATAATATGCCGTGTTTGGCATATTTTGGACGAGGTATGATGTTTTGTCAAATTTTGGACCAAAAAGCTTTTTCAAAAATATTGTCAATTTTGGGACGACATAGTATAATATGTTGTTTTTGTCGAGTTCAGGTTGTAATTATGTTGTCTTAGTGACATTCAACTCAGATGGGACTCGAGCCTGCAATCCCTGGTTCAGGAGACCAGTGACTTATCCATTAGGCCACCTGAGATTTAGGTTTCTTTTAGGACGACATACTGACCTATGACGACATAGTATAGTATGTCGTTTTTGTCATATTTTGGTCCAAAAAACCTTTTCAAAAATATTATCAATTTTGGGACCACATAGTATAGTATGTCGTTTTTGTCAAATTTTGGACCAAATTTGTTTTTTCAAAAAAATTGTCAGATTTTGGACGACATAGTGTATTATGACATTGAGGTTGACGACATAGTATAGTATGACGTTCTGTCACATTAAGGGCTAAAAAAAAAAAATTCTAAAAGAATTGGATTTTGGACGACATAGTATAGTATGTCGTTTTTGTCAAATTTTGGGCCAAATTTGTTTTTTCAAAAAAATTGTCAGATTTTGGACGGAATTGTGTAGTATGACATTGAGGTTGACCACATAGTATAGTGTGACGTTCTGTCACATTTTGGGCTAAAAAAAAAAATTATAAAAAATTTCAGATTTTGAACGACATAGTATATATAGTATGTCGTTTTTGTCAAATTTTGGACCAAAATACTTTTTCTAAAATATTGTCAATTTTGGGACGACATAGTATAGTATGTCGTTTTTGTCAAATTTTGGACCAAAAGTTTTTTTCCAAAAAAATGGTCAAATCTTGCGTGAAATACAATAATATGCCGTGTTTGTCATATTTTGGACGAGGTATGATGTTTTGTCATATTTTGGACCAAAAAGCTTTTTCAAAAATATTGTCAATTTTGGGACGACATAGTATAGTATGTCGTTTTTGTCAAATTTTGGACCAAATTCTTTTTTCCAAAAAAATGGTCAAATTTTGGACAACATAGTGTAGTATGACATTGAGGTTGACGACATAGTATAGTATGACGTTCTGTCACATTTTGGGCTAAAAAAAAAAATATTCAAAAAAAATTCGGATTTTGGAAGACATAGTAAAGTATGTCGTTTTTGTCAAATTTTGGACCAAATTTGTTTTTTCAAAAAAATGGTCAGATTTTGGACGACATTGTATAGTATGACGTTCTGTCACATTTAGGGCTAAAAAAACAAAATTCTAAAAAAATTGGATTTTGGACGACATAGTATAGTATGTCGTTTTTGTCAAATTTTGGACCAAAATACTTTTTCTAAAATATTGTCAATTTTGGGACGACATAGTATAGTATGTCGTTTTTGTCAAATTTTGGACCAAAAGTTTTTTTCCAAAAAAATGGTCAAATCTTGCGTGAAATACAATAATATGCCGTGTTTGTCATATTTTGGACGAGGTATGATGTTTTGTCAAATTTTGGACCAAAAAGCTTTTTCAAAAATATTGTCAATTTTGGGACGACATAGTATAATATGTTGTTTTTATCGAGTTCAGGTTGTAATTATCTTGTCTTAGTGACATTCAACTCAGATGGGACTCGAGCCTGCAATCCCTGGTTCAGGAGACCAGTGACTTATCCATTAGGCCACCTGAGATTTAGGTTTCTTTTAGGACGACATACTGATCTATGACGACATAGTATAGTATGTCGTTTCTGTCAAATTTTGGACCAAATTCTTTTTTCCAAAAAAATGGTCAGATTTTGGACGACATAGTATAGTATGACATTGAGGTTGACGACATAGTATAGTATGACGTTCTGTCACATTTTGGGCTAAAAAAAACAAATATTCAAAAAAAATTCAGATTTTGGACGACATAGTATAGTATGACGTTCTGTCACATTTAGGGCTAAAAAAAAAAAATTCTAAAAGAATTGGATTTTGGACGACATAGTATAGTATGTCGTTTTTGTCAAATTTTGGGCCAAATTTGTTTTTTCAAAAAAATGGTCAGATTTTGGACGACATAGTATAGTATGACGTTCTGTCACATTTAGGGCTAAAAAAAAATAAATTCAAAAAATATTGGATTTTGGACGACATAGTATAGTATGTCGTTTTTGTCAAATTTTGGACCAAAATACTTTTTCTAAAATATTGTCAATTTTGGGACGACATAGTATAGTATGTCGTTTTTGTCAAATTTTGGACCAAAAGTTTTTTTCCAAAAAAATGGTCAAATCTTGCGTGAAATCCAAAAATATGCCGTGTTTGTCATATTTTGGGCCAAATTTGTTTTTTCAAAAATATTGTCAATTTTGGGACGACATAGTATAGTATGACTTTCTGTCACATTTAGGGCTAAAAAAAAAAAAATTCTAAAAAAATTGGATTTTGGGCGACATAGTATAGTATGTCGTTTTTGTCAAATTTTGGGCCAAATTTGTTTTTTCAAAAAAATGGTCAGATTTTGGACGGAATTGTGTAGTATAATATTGAGGTCGACGACATAGTATAGTATGACGTTCTGTCACATTTTGGGCAAAAAAAAAAAAAATCTAAAAAATTTCAGATTTTGGACGACATGGTATATATAGTATCTTGTTTTTGTCAAATTTTGGAAGAAAATACTTTTTCTAAAACATTGTCAATTTTGGGACGACATAGTCTGTCTAGTCTGTCTTATGTATGTCGTTTTTGTCAAATTTTGGACCAAAAGTTTTTTTCCAAAAAAAATGGTCAAATCTTGCGTGAAATACAATAATATGCCGTGTTTGTCATATTTTGGACGAGGTATGATGTTTTGTCAAATTTTGGACCAAAAAGCTTTTTCAAAAATATTGTCAATTTTGGGACGACATAGTATAGTATGTTGTTTTTGTCAAATTTTGGACCAAATTCTTTTTTTCCCAAAAAATTGTCAAATCTTGCGTGAAATACAATAATATGCCGTGTTTGTCAAATCTTGGACAACGTATGACGTTTTTGTCAAATTTTTGCCCAATATTTTTTTGAAAAAAATTGTCAAATTTTGGACGACATAGTAATTTTGGAGTATAGTAAAAAAAAAGGGAAAGAAAACATGAATGAAAAAAAATCTGTAAAATTTTGAATTGGTTCCAAATGCAATTAAAAAAAAAGAAAAAAGAAAGAAATACATTTACTGGAAATTGCTTTTCAAAGCCAGTTATAAAAAAGTAAAAAAAATGTTGAGCTTATAAAACAGGAATGTTTTTGTGGGTTAGCATTTTTTAAAAATCAGTTTGCGTTTGTGTCCACTAGATGGTGCAAAGTCTTCATTATCACTGCAGCTGTTGTGTGAGGATATTACAATATTTCACAAAATGCTGTGTACATCGCAATGTTGTGATGTGGTTTTTGTTTCTAAAATGTGTGTGTGTGTGTGTGTGCGTGCGTGCGTGTGTGTGTGTGTGTGTGTATTGTTGCCTAACCCCTCATGACATTTTATTTTGAATTGTCTTTTTTGCAGTAACTGCTTGTATATTCAGCTTCACAGAGGTGGAATACATCAGTGACTGTAGTGCACTTAGAGCCACACACACACACACACACACACACACACACACACACACACACACACACACACACACTTAAAGCACCCCTCCCTTCCCCTCCAGCTCTTGCAGTGAACCTGGAGCTGCTGCAGCGTTGTCTCTCGTCGTCTTTGACTGAATCAGAATCAGAATCAAGACGTTTTCGTCCACAATCGTGAATTCTTTTTTCCTCTCTGGTTTTTCTGTGTTGTCTCTTTTTTTTCTTCTCGTTCTTCTCCTCAGCTTCTTCTCCTGCTCACACAAACATGAGCATCTTCACTCTGCAGCTTCTTCCTGTGGATTAGAACCAGGTGAGACTCACTGACTCCAGGGGTTTAGAGGAAGATGAGGGGGGGGGGGGCATGTGATGATGATGATGATGATGAAGCTGATGATGATGATGATGATGATGAAGGTCAGAATGTAAAATGCTGATGTTTTAATGACACAGTGAGTGTGTGGGTGTGTCACTGCCTCACGTTTCCTCTGGATCTTCCTTTGTCTCCCTGTGATGCTGAGGCATTTGGTGCATTTAGCGCACGTGTGTGTGTGTGTGTGCGCGTGTGTGTGTGTGTGTGTGTGTGTGTGTGTGCGTTTGTGTGTGTGCGTGTGTGTGTGTGCGTGTGTGTGTGTGTGTGTGTGTGTGTGTGTGTGCGTGTGTGTGTGTGTGCGTGCGTGTGTGTGTGTGTGAGAGAGAATTGATGTCAGCCGTGATCATTACTTATGCATCAAATGTGTTTGGAGTCATGTTGCTGTCATGGCTGCCGTCTCATTATTGATGATAAAAAAACGACTTCATTGTGAGATAAATATAAAAATAAAGTTCATGTTGGTGTTTTTTTCTCTTATGAATGAATGAATCAGGAAAAGTCTTCATATTTTAAAGTGCCGTCCAGTTCAGTGTTTCTCAAACCGTGGGTCGAGGCCCACAGACGAACTGTTCCAATCCATCTCTGTGTCCTGCAGCCTCAGAGCTGCTTTACACTCACACAGCCAGGGTAGCGCCCCCCTGTGGCAGGAAACAACACTGTTCAGAGATAGTTTACACTGGGATGAAGACAATAATTCAGTTTTCTCGATGTAAACACGACGAACACGGACGACAACAGCACAGTGTGATTTTATGACTTAATGACAAACGTCTGTGTTTGAACAACTTTTAAAAAAGAACTTTGTCTGTTTAAGTCTACGACGTCACATGATCACGTCTTTATCTCACTGTGAGACAGACTTCACTCACTCTCCCACACCAAAGTCCACAGAGAAAATCAGTGATTTTAGCTGTGAGGACACAGGAGCTGCTGGTCCTCTGCTGCCTCGTGTGGTTCATGCCGACTATTACGATCGTAAATTTCAAGTCATTCCGAGATACTTTTTGTTTTTTTGAAGAAACTCAGACTAACATGGAGCTGGTCTTAGTCAGACTAACATAGAGCTGGTCTTAGTCAGACTAACATAGAGCTGGTCTAAGTCAGACTAACATGGAGCTGGTCTTAGTCAGACTAACATAGAGCTGGTCTTAGTCAGACTAACATAGAGCTGGTCTTAGTCAGACTAACATGGAGTTGGTCTTAGTCAGACTAACATAGAGCTGGTCTTAGTCAGACTAACATAGAGCTGGTCTTAGTCAGACTAACATGGAGTTGGTCTTAGTCAGACTAACATAGAGCTGGTCTTAGTCAGACTAACATGGAGTTGGTCTTAGTCAGACTAACATAGAGCTGGTCTTAGTCAGACTAACATAGAGCTGGTCTTAGTCAGACTAACATACCTGGATCATGTTATTCATATTTATAGTATATATATATATATCTTTAACCTGAAGGAGAAGAAGACACTGTAGAAACTGCAGAACAGGAAACTCCTTCAGCACAGCGCCACCTATGGAGGCCAATAAAGGGATTTTCCCCTCAGCGAGTTGAGTCATGTTGTCATCCACACTGTTGTATTTCCTTCATAATGTATAATAAATAATAAATATATGATTTATTTGACTCTGTTTAGTTCATAAAACACTGAGCTTCCCTGATGTTATGGTTTATTATGGTTTATTATGTTTATTATGGTCTGTTTAGCAGAGGATTGAATTATTGCAGTCGCTCAAACCTCAGCCTTCAGTAAAGTTTATCAAAGGATCAACTGTTATTAAGTTAGTGAGAGCATGAATAACGAGGCTCCGCCCCCTGATCGTCCTTCATCTTCAGCACAGTCGACTTTTTAAAAGTGTGATTTTATGACTTAATGACAAACGTCTGTGTTTGAACAACATTTAAAAAAGAACTTTGTCTTTGTTTAAGTCTACGACGTCACGTGATCACGTCTTTATGTCACTGTGAGACACAGCAGCTGCTGGTCCTCTGCTGCCTCGTGTGGTTCAAACGCTGAATTCTACAAAATAAGACATTTGAACTCAGTGATGGATCAGCAACTCTGTGGACTTTGGTGTGGGAGAGTGAGTGAGGTTTAAAGTGAAGAAAAAAACAAGAATTAATTACTCTCTCTCTCTTCTGTTTCAGAGCAAACTTTCACGTCAGCTTTTCCTCATCCCACTCTTTAGTCCAGCGCCCCCAGCAGGATGGAGGAGACGCAGCAGCCCAACGAGCCAATCGGCACGCAGCCTGATGCCGGAGAGGCGGAGTTAGCCACCGTGACCTCTCAACCCGCCGCCGCCGCCGCCGTCATCATTGTCAGTGAAGGAGCCACTTCCTCGACGCTTGAGGACAAACAGAGCGAGGGGGGCGGAGCCTCAGGTCACCTGACTGTGATCAGCAACCACAGAGAGAACAGTAAAGAGCTTTCTTGACGCACTTCCTGTTTCGGCGTTTACGGCAGCGTCGTGCGTCAGCGAGTGTCAGCCAATCACGTCGCGCTTATGAGTCAGCGGTGAATTCCAGCTGTAGTCGGAATTTACGTTTTTGAGAGAGCGCTCATGTTGACGTCGGAAACTTTGTTGTTTATAAAATGTGCGATACAAATAAAGTGGATTGGATTGAAGCAGCCTCAAAATCCTGATGAAGGATTATAATGACGGGTTCACAGCAAACGCGCCGGGAACGTCGGGAACGCCGGGAACGCCAGCCGCATGTCGCCGTATTTCAAACAGAAGTAACGATCATTTCTTTCTCTGCTGAGAAGAAACCGGCGACTTTCACGCTAACGTCGACAGCCGCGAGAGCCCGAAGCTAACGGTGAAACTCGCCGCCACGATGTTGTGAAACCGCGCAAGCTAACGGTTTCTTCTCCGCAGACAAAGTGTCGCACAGTTCCGCGTCGTCCGTAGAACGTCGCCGCTGAGCGACGGTGTGTTTGATGAACGTTCCTCAGGTTCTTCTCCTGACTTCCTCTCCTCAGGTCACGACCTCCCTCCGGCCGCGGTCGACTCCTCGCCCACAGCGCCCTCTGTGTCGCCCGTGCTGCACGCCAAGCCCGGCGGTCACGCTAACGGTCGCCCTGGTTCTGGCAGCCGGTCCGGCTCCATAGCGGAGGGGGCGTCGCTCTCTCGCCGTCCCAGCGCCGTCACAGACGCCGTGGACGGATCCAAGCCGAGGGATTACCTGATCCTCGCCATCCTGTCCTGCTTCTGCCCCCTGTGGCCCATCAACATCGTCGCCCTCACCTTCTCCGTGATGGTACGACCCACATTTCTACAGAAATAAAAGATAAACGTGTGTTTTCAAATTGTCCGTATGTTTCTGCTCAGTCTCGAAACAGCCTGCAGCAAGGAAACGTGGACGGGGCTCGACGTTTGGGTCGGAACGCCATGGTTCTGTCTGTGGTTTCCATCTTAGGAGGAATCGCCATCATCGCGGCGGCCGTCGCCTTCAACTGGGGACGTAAGTCAGTTTAAAGGGTTAAAATCAGATGAACATGGACAGATGTTCTTCAGCATTAAAAACAACCTGAACAAACTTTAACTCAACGTTTGGACTCTGAGTGAAAGTCTTTATGTTTTTATACCAACAGTGATTTTAAAATCCTGATTAAAGAAGAAAGAACGAGGACGAGGACGAGGACGAGGACGAGGACGAGGACGAGGACATCATCTGAACCTTCCCTCACTCCCTCATCCTCCTGAAGACTGAAGAACCCTCACCCTCATCCTCCTGAAGAACCCTCACCTTCTGAAGAACCCTCACCCTCCTGAAGAACCCTCATCCTCCTGAAGACTGAAGAACCCTCATCCTCCTGAAGAACCCTCATCCTCCTGAAGAACCCTCACCCTCTGAAGAACCCTCATCCTCCTGAAGAACCCTCATCCTCCTGAAGAACCCTCACCCTCTGAAGAACCCTCATCCTCCTGAAGAACCCTCATCCTCCTGAAGAACCCTCATCCTCCTGAAGAACCCTCATCCTCCTGAAGAACCCTCACCCTCCTGAAGAACCCTCACCCTCCTGAAGAACCCTCATTCTCCTGAAGACTGAAGAACCCTCATCCTCCTGAAGAACCCTCATCCTCCTGAAGAACCCTCATCCTCCTGAAGAACCCTCACCCTCTGAAGAACCCTCATCCTCCTGAAGAACCCTCATCCTCCTGAAGAACCCTCACCCTCCTGAAGAACCCTCATTCTCCTGAAGACTGAAGAACCCTCATCCTCCTGAAGAACCCTCATCCTCCTGAAGAACCCTCATCCTCCTGAAGAACCCTCATCCTCCTGAAGAACCCTCACCCTCTGAAGAACCCTCATCCTCCTGAAGAACCATCCAACACTGACGTCCTGTTGGACCTTGATGTAAAGATGGAAACTCATTTCTTCTCGTCTTCTCAGAACGTTGTCTTTCATCCACCTCTAGGTGTCTCTGTTGTCATAGCGACGACATCCGTCTCCATGGAAACCAGATGATGTTTCTGTGTCACAGGTCCAGCAGCTCAGCAAAGCTGGAGAAACATTTCCATCGAGTTTCAACGTTAACGCAAAGACACGACGGTGCGTTTGTCGCAGTGGGCGTCGCCAGTTTCTCTCAACAGGAAACATTTGAACTTGTGTGTACGAAGTTTACGAAATTCTCTAAAGACTGAGTGGGCGGGGCTTAAAGTGAGTGACAGAGTTTTCTGAAAACATGTGACCTTTGAAGAAAGCGTTAAACTCCGAGCATGTTTACGATATTTATCACGGAATGCTTTCATATACGACTGTAGCATCATTTAGCATGAGCGCTAACGGCCGAGCACTTTGTAAATAAACAGGAAGTGTCACGCGTGCGCTGCGTAAAGACGCACGTATGTAGCATGTTTGTTTACTGATCGCATTATGCAATGAAAAAATGACGTGGCTCCGCCTCTGTATGAACGCTAGCTTGGTGTACGTGGTTTTCTACGGCGTTTGCTCGCTGCCTCTCAGTTATCGCGTTTTCATCGACTGTTAAATCTTTGTATTTTTATCTGCGTTAGAAACAGTTTCAGAGATTATTATAAACTTTACCAGACATTTAAATATTTCAGTTTTACGCACAAAACCTGAGTTTGTTTGAACGTCTTTAAATTTATTTTTGAAACTCGACGTGAACTTCGCACTTAAACCTCTTATCGGTTTGTTTGTTTATTTGTTTGTTGTTGTCTTTAGTTGTAAATTCTCCTCAGACACTTTTGTATTTTTATATTTCTCTTGTTTGTGAGTTTGCTGCTTAAACGACGCCGAGCATGAGACTGTTGTTCCTCACTGCATGCCTTAAACCCAGGAGCCAGGATCCAGGATCTGGACTCAAGTCGTATTCACACTCTGGTCTGTGGAGTGTGAACCGAACCCTGATCTGCACAAAGAATCCGTGTCGTATGTTTTTCGGACGACGAGGCGTGAAAACGACTTGAGTCGTCAGAAAACGACACACACACACACACACACACACACACACACACACACACACACACACACACACACACACACACACACACACACACACACACACACACTGTTGTGATGTTTACAGGAATAAATCTGACGTCTGTTGTGTTTCTGAAGAATCTCACTCTTTGTTGGTCTCAGTGCAGCAGGGGGCGCTCACTCACAGCTCTGAGACTCTGGTCGTCATGGCAACGAAGATCATTAGAATCATTTAGATTCTGATCAATTATTGAAACTGTGAGAGGAGAGAGGAGTGTGTGTGTGTGTGTGTGTGTGTGTGCATGTGCGAGTGTGTGTGTGTGTGTGTGCGTGTGTGAGTGTGTGTGTGTGTGTGTGTGTGTGTGCGAGTGTGTGTGTGTGTGTGTGTGTGTGTGTGCGTGTGTGTGTGTGAGTGTGTGTGCGTGCGCGTGTGTGTGCGCGAGTGTGTGTGTGTGAGTGTGTGTATGTGTGTGTGTGCGTGTGTGTGCGAGTGTGTGTGTGTGCGTGCGTGTGTGTGTGCGAGTGTGTGTGTGTGTGTGCGTGTGGGGGGGTGTGTGGGGGGGTGTGTGTGTGTGTGTGCATGTGTGTGTGTGTGGATGATAAAGTGCACTCGTTTCATTATCTTCCTCTGACTGGATTAAAAAAATCAATGGATTAAATTAGGGGAGGAGCTTCAGACTGAAAGTGACCTGACACACACACACACACACACACATTGATTGACACAAAGTGACCACATGAGGCAGCAGAGGACCAGCAGCTCTCTGGACTTTGGTGTCCGTGTGTGTGTGTGTGTGTGTGTGTGTGAGATAATGAAACACTGACATAATCTCTGGATTAACATTAGACTTTATTATAATCTCTACATGTTTTTGATGAGTGGAAAAATCAGAGTCAGAGAAAGAACAGCAGAGTTTGGGGGCGTGATGGGGGCGGAGTCCCGTGGGCGTGATGGGGGCGGAGTCCCGTGGGCGTGTCGCTCACTGGCCTGTGATTGGCCGGTTTACTCGTAGACCCATGGCTGAGCGCAGGGAGAGTACGACACAAACTCCTCTGCTTTAAACCA
>NC_139811.1:681294-686294 GCF_963457635.1 Microchirus variegatus
TAAAGTTTTCTTCTTCATTTTTTTTTAAAACTGCAGTAACGTGACACCAATACTCCAGGCCCCGCCCCCCCGGCCAGACCTCTGCTCCAATCAGGCGCCGCGTGTGACGTAAACAGAGACGACGACTCGTAAACAACACGTCTGTACAAAAGCAAAGAGAATCAAAGCTTGAGATAGAAAACAACAAAACAACACAAGTTTCCCAACATCGTCAAATTTATCGCCATTTCTTTCTCTTTCACGTCTACAAATAAAAAAAAACACCAAATCAAATATTTCTCGTAAACTCTCTCTCTCTCTCTCTCCTTCTGCTCATACATAAAATAGAGTCTTCCATAATTAATATTTGCGTATTTACAAAGTCGGAATATTTACACATTGAAGTTTCCGTGTATTCGGGCGTCGCAGCGGACGACCTCGACCCAAGAGGGCGCCGCCTCCCTGCAGAATCACACGACTCGCAAACTCTTCCGCCGTTTTAGTTCCCGTCCGACATTTTATCGGAGATAAGCGACAGATCGGGTTCAGGAGGCAGAATCACGGCCGGATCCACGATAAAAAAAACAACAAAAAAAACAAAGCCAGGAAGTGGTCCTGAGAGGCAGCGGCTGACGAGCGATGATGTCATCTTCACTGAGTTTACGAACTATCGGCCGCGATCGTCTCCGCTCGCCGAGAACCGACCCGTCGGAGGCGGAGATCGCTCGCTGCGAACAAACGTCACGCGACGTTTGCATTTATCGCAAACAAAAGTTCATTCTCGTTATGTCGTGTTACGATCGTAAAAGACATTCGTTACCGTTTCACGCGCGTGACCGAAGAATGACGTCCATTTAGTGCCACAAGGGGGCGCTGCGTCTTTCCGGTCACATTTAAAATTCTTATTTTTCTCTGGAAAAACGAGTCAATTATCAGCAAAAAAAATCACAATGATTTTGTCTGTTAGCAACTCAAAGCTCCGCCCCCTTAAGCTCCGTAACTCAAGCATCTGAAATAGATGTTACATTTTTTAAAGTTATCGCAATAAGACTGAAAATATTGCTCAAACTATTTTCGGTCGTGATCGTTTAGAAATAACGCAAAGATTTTCACTTCATTCTACGAAAAACAAAAACAAAAGCAGACAGAAATCGTCAGATTGACCTGATTTTAAAACTTCTGGACGTTCGTTTCCCGGGAATTCTGTCAGAAATTCTTAACACTTCGAGTGACAGTCGGACTTCCTGCTGCGAACAGGAAGTCCAAGTTTTTAAGTATTCAGGGCCGTAAGAAAATACTGATACGCTAAAATATTGCAATATTTTGTGTTGACATAAATTTCAGAATTTTCCCAAAACCTTTTTCCGTAAAGATTAACGTGAATATGTTTAATATAAAATGAATTTTTAATACTTGCAGTAAATTAGTCGCATTTAGGTGACTCCGCCCCCTTTAACTTCGTAACTCAAGCATCTGAGAGTTTTCCCGAGAAGTTTTTTTGGTTATCGCAATAATACTGAAAATATCACTCCAACGATTATCTTTCGTGATCGTTTGGGGATAACGTAAGAATTTTCACATCGTTCCGCGTGAATATAAAATGTTTACAATAATGGAACTCGTTAAATCAAAAATTTTTGGGGATTTGAACTTTTTTCGCAACAGCCGGACTTCCTGCTGCGGACAGGAAGTCCTCGTTATCGAACATTTGTCATCTTCGTATTGGGAAAACGCTCTGGGTGTGGTCGATGGTCTGCGACGACGCGAGTGGGCGTGGTCACGAGTGGGCGTGGTCACGCGTGAAACGATTCAGCACATCCGAGCGGTCGCGCTGGTCCTGAAGGCTCCACCTAGTGGACGTCAGAGGTTTTACACGGATGTGATGAAGTTTGTGGACGAGACGCTCGGAGCGTGAAGAAAGGGTTGATGAGGGAAAACCAGGTGAGGATTGAGACGTGGATCTGGACTCAGATCTGATGGAGATCAGACAGCAAAGAAACAACAACCCTCTCTCTGGACACATATATATATATATATATGTATATATATATGTATAGATATAAACTTCTGATATTATAGTAAATATTAATGAAGCGAGATCTTCTGTACAAACACGAGTCAAACTGAATCCAGTAAACAAAACCTCTGTGTGTCTCTGACCCTGAGGTTTGGCAAAAAAGTGCTTGATTGACGCGACGGCGAGCGACCGTCGTCACTTCCTGTCGCTCCGTTATTGCCTCGGAGATTTCACCGGCCGGTTTGGACCAATGAGAGAGCAGCGTCCTGTGAGTCCGGCCTCTCGAGGCGACCGCAGTCACGTCGCCGATGTTTGTCGTCTGCTGAGGAATCAGCTGTTCACGCTGTGAAAGAGGCCACGCCCCCCCCCCTCCTCAGAAACAGCGACGTGGTCCTTTAACGGGAATGAGGCGGGAATACTGATCGTACAAAAACATCGGAAAACAAACCACGTCAGACTGAAACTGAGGCGTTTGGTAGAAAACCAGCATCTACACACGTGACTCCAGTCCCTGAACGCACCATGGCGCGTTCGTGTGTCCGTCACAGACGTCTTGGGTAAAATAAAAAAAAAGGCAGCTGATAAAAGTCAATCCAAGGTCAAAGGTCAGGACAGTGAGGTCAGTGACAGAGGTGTGAGCGCCTCCTGCTGGCTGCACCAAACACACAGAGACTCAGTGAAGACAGTGAGGACCAGGTCCACGATGTCTTTGTCTCACTGTGACTCTCACTCACTCTCCCACACCAAAGTCCACAGCGAGACAAAGACGTGATCACGTGACACAGATGAGTCCTCCTCACTCAGCCTCAGCAGCAGGGGGCGCTCACACGTCAGGATCAGCTGTGGATGAACGGCGTGGAGGCGTGGTTTGTCCTGGCTGAGACTCCGCCCCCTTACGTGTCTTTAGGCTCCAGTTTACAGGACATGTCAAACAGAAGGTTCTGGTTATCGATGACCTGCAGCTGACGAACATAAGCCTTGGTCTGAAGGTGAGAGGGAGACGTCTCTGTATCCATGACTACAAGACAACACACACACACACACACAATCTTACATGAGGGAGGTGCAGTGTGTCAACAGCAGTGTCTATGTGTGTGTGTGTGTCTGTGTGTGTGTCTGTGACTATGTGTGTGTGTGTGTCTGTGTGTTTATGTGTGTGTGTGTGTCTATGTGTGTGTGTGTCTGTGTGTGTGTCTGTGACTATGTGTGTGTGTGTGTGTCTGTGTGTGTGTTTATGTGTGTGTGCATGTGTGTGTCTGTGTGTGTCTGTGTGTGTGTGTGCGTGTCTATGTGTGTGTGTGTCTGTGTCTATGTGTGTGTCTATCTATGTGTGTGTGTGTGTGTGTCTGTGTGTTTATGTGTGTGTGTGTCTATGTGTGTGTGTCTGTGTGTGTCTATGTGTCTGTGTCTATGTGTGTGTCTATCTATGTGTGTGTGTGTGTGTGTGTTTATGTGTGTGTGTGTGTTTGTGTGTGTGTGTCTGTGTGTTTATGTGTGTGTGTGTGTCTGTGTGTGTCTATCTGTGTGTGTGTGTCTGTTTGTGTGTGTGTGTGTGTCTGTGTGTGTGTGTCTGTGTCTATGTGTGTGTCTATCTGTGTGTGTGTGTGTGTGTCTGTGTGTGTGTGTGTGTGTCTATCTATGTGTGTGCGTTTGTGTGTATCTGTGTCTATGTGTGTGTCTATCTGTGTGTGTGTGTGTGTCTGTGTGTGTGTGTGTCTATCTATGTGTGTGTGTGTGTGTGTGTCTGTGTCTATGTGTGTGTCTATCTGTGTGTGTGTGTGTGTCTGTGTGTGTGTGTGTGTCTGTGTGTGTGTGTGTCTATCTATGTGTGTGCGTTTGTGTGTATCTGTGTCTATGTGTGTGTGTCTATCTATATTTATGTGTGTGTGTGTGTGTGTGTGTGTGTTTATGTGTGTGTGTGTGTATGTGTGTGTGTGTGTGTGTGTGTGCGTTTGTGTGTATCTGTGTCTATGTGTGTGTGTCTATCTATATTTATGTGTGTGTGTGTGTGTGTGTGTGTGTTTATGTGTGTGTGTGTGTATGTGTGTGTGTCTGTGTGTGTCTGTGTCTGTGTGTGTGTGTGTGTGTGTGTGTGTGTGTTACCCAGCTGGCTGCTCCTGTAGCGTCTGATGATCCTCACCATCTCTGCCACTTTGTGCTGCAGATGAATGAGAAACAGTGAAGAGTTTAAATCTCCACACACACACACACACACGCGCACACACACACGCGCACGCACACACACACACGCACACACACACGCACACACTCACCATTTTCTCAAAGTTGACAAGTTCACCGTGGAAGGTTTTGCAGCTCTCGTGGAGAAACGTCAAATCTGACGGAGACAACACAACGTTTACATGAAGACAACAGTGTGTGTGTGTGTGTGTGGGGGTGTGTGTGTGTGTGTGTGTGTGTGTACCCTTGAGCAGCAGAGGTGTGAAGGGGATCAGTGGAGGTCTGAGGCTGGTGATCAGGTCTCTGTAGGACTTGTGGTTCCTTGAAGGATCCTGGTCAGATTAACAACAACAACAACACTTTTATACACACATGTGTATTTATACATGTAAACATATGTATATAAAACTATATGTCTAAATGTTTTTCCTCAAAGTACCACCAGAGGGAGCTCACGCACCACAGTTTGAGAACCACAGGGGTCAAAGCACATTTTGTCATAAATGTTCTTATTCTAAACATCATTTCTCAATCTAATCATCTTATTTATTTATTTTTTTCAACAGCAGAAAAAAAACAGAAATTATAATATTATAATAAAAATAAATAATAAATAAATAACTGTGACTCACCGCGACGCTTTCAAACTGCTGAAACTGTTTCCTGAACTTCCCAGGAAGTCCCTAAACACACACACACACACACACACACACCCACACACACACACACACACACACACACACAGAGATAACCCCACAAAATATTCACATTAAGAAGCTGAAAAATCACACAAACATCATCACTCTAAGGTCAGAGGTCACTG
>NC_139811.1:696294-748794 GCF_963457635.1 Microchirus variegatus
CGCCCTTGAACGCGACGCTCTCGCCCGTGAACGCGACGCTCTCGCCCGTGAACGCGACGCTCTCGCCCTTGAACGCGACGCTCTCGCCCGTGAACGCGACGCTCTCGCCCTTGAACGCGACGCTCTCGCCCGTGAACGCGACGCTCTCGCCCTTGAACGCGACGCTCTCGCCCGTGAACGCGACGCTCTCGCCTGTGAACGAGGCGCTCTCGCTCGTGAACGCGACGCTCTCGCCCGTGAACGAGGCGCTCTCGCTCGTGAACGCGACGCTCTCGCCCATGAACGCGACGCTCTCGCCCGTGAACGCGACGCTCTCGCCCGTGACCGTGACGCTCTCGCCCTTGAACGCGACGCTCTCCCCGTGTACGCGCCGCTCTCACCTGTGCAGAGTCCGGAGCGTTTTCCCGCCACGCTGTGCAGCATGGTGAGGGTCAGGCTGTCGGGCGTGTCAGGGTGAAGGGGCGTGGCTCCGCCTCCTCCGCCGCCCTCTGTGATCAGACTCGCCTCAGAGTTCTGCTCGTCGCTCGACAGAGACGGACTGCGGACGTCTGCTCCTCCTGATCCAGAGCTGTTAGCGCTGCCCGGCACCGGCACCGGAGCGGAGCCGAGAGCAGACGGCCAGGAGGGGGCGTCCTCGCTGTCGGGGCTGCGGGAGTAAGAAGGTGTGTTTGTGAAATCACGTTAAAATAAAAACTTCACCAACTACTGTTGAGTCTAATGGCAGGATTAAACCTGGGATTAAATATGGGAACATGAATTTTAATATTCAGGATTAAACCTGGGATTAAATATGGGAACATGAATTTTAATATTCAGGATTAAACCTGGGATTAAATATGGGAACATGAATTTTAATATTCAGGATTAAACCTGGGATTAAATATGGGAACATGACATTTTTACATTCGAGATTAAACCCCAGATTAAACATGGGAACATGAATTTTAACATTCGGGATTAAATGTATTTTCTCACACACACCTAAACACCTCCCGGGTCAGCCCACTCTCGGGTGACGTCTCTCTGAAGAACGGAACGACCCGGGACAGACTGGCTCTCCGGCGGGACGCTCCGGTCCCCCCGCTGGCCTTGTCCGTCACGCCGCCCACGAAGCCCCCTGCCCGGGTCAGAGCTGTGGTCTGCTTCTTCAGGAACTTCTCCAGAGGCTTCATCCCCGCCGGCATGGTGGGCCGCAGGGGGGGGGGAGGAGGAGTAAGACTGATGCTGCGGAGGAGGAGGAGGAGGAGGAGGAGGTGTGAAGGATGAAGATGCAGTGGGACAGTGAGGAGGAGGAGGTGAAGGAGGAGGAGGAGGAGGAGGCAGGTGCTGCCTACATCATACGGCCCCTGCAGGTGGGGGTGAGCAGGTGTGACGCTCCGAGGCTCCGCGAGGTTTCTCCGGAACAACGAGCCGATTTTAACCCATTGGAGGAGGAAGAAGAGGAGGAGGAGGAGGAGGAGGAGGAAGAAGAGGAGGTGGAGGAGGAGAATATCCGAGTCCGACTCCTTCTCCTCTTTTCTCCGCGGGTTCACCGCGTCCTCCTCCGCCGCTCTCAGCTCACTCTGCGGCCGCCGCGTAAACACACGGAGCTCCGGGACGGAGCGTCGGCGAAAACCCGAAGAACACGAAGCCGAGGGAGGCGGCTGCTGCTCCGGCCTGCGTCCGTGCAGCTCCCCGGGGCTTTCTGCGGGACACGGCGGGGCCCGAGCTGCTGGTTTGTCCGCGGTGAACGATGGCGATGGCGGCGGCTGCGGCTCGACGTTAGCGGGAGCTTCAGCCTCCGCACACACCTGAGGAGGAGGAGGAGGAGGAGGAGGAGGAGGAGGAACCCGCCCCGCGCGGTGCGTTTGAGGACTGTGGGATTTTTCAGCTGCAGCAGGAGGAGCTGTTTTTTTTTTTAGGTCAGATACTGCAGAGTCTGCCTCACCCTCCTCACCCTCCTCATCCTCACCCACACACACACGCAAGCTCGCGCTCCCTCGTGCACGCTCTGATCTGCTGCAGTTGCGCGCTCCCGACAGGCAGCCACGTCGGGCCGCGCGCATTCACGTTCACACTGCTGTAAAACTGATGTCAGTGAAAAAAAACCCGCTATAAAATATAAATAAATGAATACTAATATATTATAAATAAATATTTGAACAATATTAATAATCTCAACACAGAGCCAGATTAAGAGATTAATCTGTGTTATTGAGTTACACTGTAAATTAGTGACAAGACGTCAGGATTAAACCAGAGTTTAAAAGGATTTTTAAATCCAGGATTAATCCCAGGAACATGTATTGTCATAATGAAACATGACTCCTCCCCCTCTGTGTGTATGATGATGTCTAAAATACTAAATGTGTTTCTATTTTTTATCAGAATTCGACAAAGAAACAAAAGAAAACTCTCAGAAAGGACTTTGACGGCCCTGCTCTGCTGCTGCATACACACAAACGCTCCCTGAAACGAGGCCGAATAACAACAAACACAAGTTACGTACTGCAGCTTTAAGAAATGCCTGTCAAACGTTGACACGAAGACGTCCTCAAAACAAAATGGTTCAGTTTTTAAGGATTTTTCTGGAAAAAGAAGGAAGAAAATATTCACATTTAAGAAGCTGAAAAAGGATTTAAATTCATCAAAACAGTCGACTTTTCATTTAGTAAAAGATTATTAATCAATCAAGTGTTTTTGATCTGTGTGTGTGTGTGTGTGTCAGGTTACAGTGTTTGTTGTCAACCTGATCAAATAACCACACACACACACACACAGTAACTTGACACACTCAAACACACACACACACACTTCAACTCCCAATTTAATTAAATGTTTTCTTTTTTAAAACTCAAATCAACTTTTATAAACTTTATTAAAGTACGTCGTTTATTTCTGTTGTACATTCATTAACCTGAATATTAAGGAAGGAAAAAGGGAGGAATCTGACGTGTGATTGGTTGAACAGACGTTACATCAGCTGTCAATCACCGGCTGAATGAGCTGGTTGCCGTGGTTACGACAAACCATGTGACCATGACAACAGGATCATTCTGTGGGCGGAGCTTAAACTGACCATTATAAGATATTTATGACTTTAAATCATCAAAAAGAATAAATATTTGCACGAGCTATGTAGAGTTTGGGGTCTGACGAGGTGAAACGACTGAAACTCTGCTGCAGACTAGTGGTCGGAGGTTTAAATACAGGACAAAACCAGAATCAAATTCAACATCAGGACGTTAAATATGAGCATGTTCTTACGTCATGTTATTGTGTTTACCGTAGCCAGTACACAACACATGAAGTCTTCAGATAAAACGGAAAACATTAGCGTGCTAGCTTGCCAGGATGCTAGCTCTCGTGCTAACAAACAAACGGAGAGAAAACGCTGAAAAGTTTCATAACCGTCGTGTTCTTTATTGATCTGTGTGGACGACAATGTTCTCCACATACACACACACAAACTGATCATCATTATTCTTGTGACATTAAAGGGATAGTTCAGGTTTTGCTTTTTTAAACCGTTTGTTTGAGGCGACCACGTTCACTCACTCACTCTCCCAAACCAAAGTCCATAGAGTAAACCAGTGATTTTAACATCACAGCACACAGGAGTTCACAGGAGTTGTTGATCCACTGCTGCCTCCATCACTAACTTACAATGACTGATTTTAGTGAATTCAGCTTTTAAAATATTTACTTTAGACTTAAATCAGTGACACAGAGTGACCACACGAGGCAGCAGAGGACCAGCAGCTCCTGTGGACTTTGGTGTGGGAGAGTGGGTGGTTTACAGACGTCTGTCTCACAGTGAGACAAAGACGGGGTCATGTGACATAGACATCGTGGACTTAAAAAGTGACGCCTCTGCCGGCGGCCATGTTTGGTTATCGCCGGCCAGAACCTCTCGCAAACTCACTTTAAAAAGAAAAAAACACAAACTGTGACTTTAAACCGTGAACAAAGTGTAGTCAGCTCAGGTCAAAGGTCAAATAACAAACGGCAGTCACTCACTCCCAACATCAAAGCACCTGCTCAGAATACTGATGGTAATGAACCTTTCAAAATAAAAGCCTTACAGTGTCTCCAACGATCAAATCGATAACTCGACGACTACGACAAAAACAAGGAGCTTTTCTTTTTTTTTTTTTTTTAAACGTTGTGGTCGGAGCGGTTACAGTAACAGCGACGCGTTAACAAGCCAAACTAATCATAGTTATCGCTCCTGTGTTCACTACGAACAATGATCATAAAAAAAATATACACTTTAAAAAAAAGAAATCAAAGTGACACAAAGAAAGAAAAACGCTCTTCGTCATCGTTTACGTTCAAAGTCCCTGCAGACGCGGATTCATCGCATCATAACAATATGTTTCTGTTTTAATCTGCTCAAGCTTCTATTTACACATTTACAGGCAGCAGCAGCGCCCCCTGCTGGACACGTCTGTGCGACGTCATGTTTACGGTCAAACCGTCTCTGCTCATCAGGGGGAGGAGCCAAAAAAAAAAAAAAAAAAAAAAAATACGCTGCGATCGAAAAACGACGACAGTCCCGAGTTTCTGCGGAAACGCTCGCGGTTCATCACGTCAGCAGAGACGAGGATGAAGGTGTCGCTCCTGCAACAGGTGTTTCCAAAGTTATCGATTCATCTGAAACCAGATTAATAATCCGTCGTCTGCTTTGCCCTCGATGATCAGCCAAACCACTGTTTCACATCAACTCGAGAAAACGAGAATTATCGCGAGATAATGAGACATCATCACAACATAACAGATGATTTTGTCTCAGTATCTCCAGATAATGAGAAACGTCTCGAGATAATCTCAAGATATCGAGATTATCACAAGATAACAGTATTTTGTGTCATTAACTGGAGGAAACGAGAATTATCGTGAGATGATCTGAAGATAATGAGACATTATCACACGATTATTAACAGACTATTTAGTCTCGTTAACTGGAGAAAAAACGAGCCTCATGTCGTGACTACAGCGACGCCGCAGTTTCCTACGTTACAAACAGACAGTGAAGTAAACGCCGACACAAAAACAACAAAGTCGTCACTCAAGTCAAAAGTGACTCCGAGGGTTTGGAACTCGTGACTTTCTTACAGTTTTCAGTGTTGTTGCTCAAAGACACGTCGGCAGGAACAAACCTGTGCGTTGGCGACTCGTCGCCGACAGAGCGACTGCTACAGGGTCAAAAACAAAAAAGGGGGCGGGGCAATAGTGATGCTGTGGGTCTTGTGCAGAGTTAGTCTCCGCCTCCGTCTGTCCGTCTTCACGCCCCCTACACCGTCCCGCCCTCGCTGTTGGTTGGCGATGGGGAATCGCGGCTCCTCACTGACTCCTCCCACCCTGCTCCTGAAAAAAAAAAGAAAACAGCCGTGACATCATCGTTCGAGTGACACATGACATCAGCGCGTCTGTGCACAGCGCTCGCTCACCTGTCGTTCTCGGAGCAGAGTGAGGCCGAGGGGGGCGGGGCGGTCGAGGGGTGAGGGGGCAGGGTCACTCTGACACAAAGTGCACCTCTGGAGGGGGGGGCTTCACGGTGACCGGCTGGGATGTGCGGCGGGGGGGCGAGGGTTTGGGCTGGGCCTGCTGCTGCATGGTGTCGTAGTAGGTCACACCGCCGTAGGTCACCTGGGACTGACCCTGACACACACACACACACACACACACACACACACACACACACACACACACACACACACACACACACACACACACACACACACACACACACACACACACACACACACACACACACACACACACACACACACACACACACACACACACACACACACACACACACACACACACACACACACACACACACACACACACACACACACACACACACACACACACACACACACACACACACACACACACACACACACACACACACACACACACACACACACACACACACACACACACACACACACACACACACACACACACACACACACACACACACACACACACACACACACACACACACACACACACACACACACACACACACACACACACACACACACACACACACACACACACACACACACACACACACACACACACACACGTTACGTATCTGTCATACAACTACATTTCAAAAACATGGTCCAAACTGTGCTTTAATGCCAAAGTTACCTGTGGGTTAGGGTACATGGTGGGGTAAGGGAAGGTCATGACCCCTGGAGGGGGGTAGAAAGGTGGTGGCAGCAGTTGCTGTGGTTGCCCCGGCGACAGAGACACAGGCGGGCCGCCGTAGAGGGCGGGGTTAGCGATGGGACCGCCTGATTGGTGTGGGTGGAGACCTGGAGAGAGGGAACATGTGAGTGACTCAGAGTTACTACATACTTTGACACATTTAGATCAAAATAAGAGCTTCTGCACTGACTGGGGTGAGCGATGTGCATCTCAGGCTGGACCAGCATGCCTTGCGGTGGGATGGGGGCGGGGCCATCCCCGTGGGTATAGATTGGTCCCTGGTACGACACTGAGACAGAAGGAAGAAAATATCCCTGGTCAGCAGTGGACACACACACACACACGGTTTATTTGTTTCGAGGAGCAAAGAAACCAGAAAAACTGATTTTAATAATTTACAAAAACACTCAAACTGATGACTCTATTTTCAAAATGGCCGACATGTCGTTGCTAATTGATGAAGAATCCAAATTGTTTTGTTTTGTTCTGTAATTGAAACACCGCAACACTCATGGAATCATCCTCCAGTTGTACTGCCCTCTGCTGGTGAGGACAACACAGTGCACCATTGTTGTGTTCACACCACATGTTGTGACGCAGTGATGGCAGCGCCTGCCGCACGTCGCCGTGTTTCAAACACAAATAACGATCAATTCTTTCCGTGGTTGCAGAGAAGACGGACAGCGCGTTAACTTCAGGAGCTCCGTTACAGAGCGGCTCTCGTCCGTGGTCGTTATGAAACCGCACAAGACGGCGGTTTCTTCTCTGCAGACGTCTCCACGCGAGTTAAAGTGTCGTACGAGTGTTTCCCCAAAGTTCTTACCACTGAAGAATGATGAGGATGGACGACTTACTGGGTTCGTAGTAGTGTCCCTCCATCACGCCCAGGTGCATGGGCGGAGTCGGCTCAGGTACAGCTCTCTGGCGCTGCGACGAGTAGCGTTTGGCTCGACTGGAGCCGACGCCGATCTCCTCCATGCTGGAGAACTGAGGGGGGCCACCGGGGATGTGCATGGGGCTGGGGAGGCCTGTGGACGGACAGACAGAGTGTGAGGTTCTGTTGGGACAGGACAGGACCAGCACCGACCACGCAACGAACATCAGAAAAATCATTCAAATCACTCACAATATCTGGATTTACAACATCAGAATCACAAACGGAGAAAATGAGGTGATGTGCTCCTCCTCAACATGGGCGGAGTCATCACTGCGCGGCTGCATGAAACTGTGACCACGTGGTTTTATACGCAACAAAAACTCAAACTCGTGACTTGTAAAGCAGTCGTTTCACCCTCTCATGAGCATCAGGAGTCCTGATTTATTTAGATTTGATAACTTTCATTTTCCACACATGGCTGTCATTCAACCGCTACCGAGAAGATGACGTAGCAGACGTGTGACGCACAGGTGACTCTCGCCTGTGATTGGACGGTCCCTCAGGGTAACGTCATGACAAGTATATAGACGCAAAGCTTCCATCTTCTACCACTTAATCCTCCACATGAGGCGGGTGCTGTGACAATCTCAGCCGACATAGGGCAAAAGTCGGGATTACACCCTGATCTCCAGATATCACCATGGTCTAGAATTACAGTAATGAGACGCTCAGAAGAGTTCAGAGACGCAGTCACTGAACTGAAATACTAGTGCTGTGCAAAAGGTCAACGCGCATGACACGTTTCCATGACGACTGACCAGAAAAAGACGCGCATGTCGTCATGTTTACGTGCCGCGACACCGGAGTCCAGGCACCGTTTACCAGTTAGCTCCGTTAGCTGCATTAGCTCCTTTTAGCACCGTTGGCGTTAGCCTACAGTGGCACTGAACTGGAAGGAAAAGAGCAGCGCCACAAATAACCAGCGTACCTGTGTATGTGTGCCTCTGTTTTTAAACTTTAGCGTTACTTTAGAGACTCATTTTAACAATCCCGAGTCACGTAAACATGACGTCGTGCGTCTTTATCCGGTCAGTCGTCATGGAAACGTGTCGCGATTTAACGTTGACGCCGTTAAACGCCGTTGGCACGTTAACGCTTGACAGCACTATGAAATACTACTGAACGTGGTCGTGATTGGGCTCACGATTGCCGGCTTTCAGCAGCGCTGTCTTTAAATACACCAGACTCCTCTGTTAAATATCACAGATATAACATTTCCTTTGCTAAATGTTGTAGATTAACTTCAATCCGCAGTTATTATAAATATAATATACAGTTACAATCAGCGTCCACTCACCCCTCATCTCGGACCGCATGTACGACGTGGAGCTCTGACTCCAGCTCTGTCCAGCCAGACTGAGTCGGGCCACGTCTTGGTCCAGCTCTGTCAGCGCCCCTCCACCTCCTCCGGCCTGGCCCGGTCCGTCTGCTCCAGTCCAGGTTCTCCCTCCTGCACTGCCAGGAGAGGAGGTGCTGCCTCCGCCCGCCGACTCCTCCACGGACGGCTGTTTGCTGCCCAGGTCTGCGGGCCGCGAGCGAGTCCTGCGAGCCAGCGAGTAAGATTTGCGCTCCACTGGGCGCTCAGTGGGAGGAGAAGCTTCCCGAGCGGCTGCAGCTGATGATGACGACTGAAGGGCGGGGTCAGACGTGGAGGAGGCAGCCAATCCAGACACGGATCGGTCGGCGCTCCCTCGTTCCTGCTGCTGACGTCTCGGTGACGCAGAGTGGTAACTGCCCGACTGCGACGCCCCCGTCATCACGGCGCTCAGATCCTGATCCTCAACAATCCCCCTGGTGATTGAACTGTTCTCAAAAACCACAGCGGAGCCGCCACGCCCACCGGTGCCACGCCCACCTTTGCTAACCACACCCCTGTCTCCTGCAGGCTCTGACGGAGCTTTAGGGCCCTGTCGCTCTCTGGGCTGCATCTGGGGAGCGTTTGATTCATCGTTCCTGAGGTGGGACTGAGGATGCGAGTGATTCTGGTGGGGTGGTAGTCTGCTGCGGGAGGAAGGCGCTCTGTTGTTGTTGTTGTGTGGGGCGGAGGAGAAAGAGGAGGATGACGTAGAGGAGGGTTGGATGGATGAAGGTGAAGGAGCTGCTCCTCGGTTCATAGTCCCTCCTCCTCCTCCTCCTCCTCCTCCTCCTCCTCCACTGCCCTGCCAGGATCGGACCGGCCGCTCTCCGCCTCCCTCTCTCCATCGTTTGTCTCTGCTGGGAGACAAACTCTGTCTGCAGGGAGACAAGGACACAAGGAGACAAGACAGATCAGTCGTTAGCGTGAGAAATCATCTACTTTACGATAAATCGTGATTCTCTCTCTGACGATTATGAAAAGTCCACAACGAGAAAAATAAATGAAGGAAAAACTTTTAACGGCGCGTTCGGTTCAATCACCTGAACGTTTCATTCAGTCACTAATAAACTGGTTAAAGGTCACATGACTTTTATGTGGCGTCAGCTCTTCTAAAGATGGCTGAGCTGATGATGATGATGATGATGATGAGGGCTGTGACTTATGCATATTGTGGATTAAAAGCCGACGCGTGGAGAAACGTCGTCTTCTATGACGCGAGCTGGACGACATCGCAACGCTGTGTGAAAACAAACTAAAATACTTGTCACATTAGCGCCCCCCAGAGGTGGACGGTAAACAAGTGACCTTTTGCACACGACGAGGAATCTTCAACAAATACTGAGAAAACATGAAGCTCTTAATAAACTCATAAATCATTACTCAATGACGGATCTTTTATTTAATAATCAAACCTTAATGACAGAACTGCTTCACAATCTTTCAGAAAAGCGTTAAAGGAAGCGTGAGGTCGGATCTCACCTGGGTCTGCGCTGCCTGTACTGCCGGTTTCCCGCTCCTCCGCCGTTCCTGATGTCATAACCGTAGATGGCGATGAGCTCTTCGCGGCTCTTGGGCGCTTGCTCCTCCTCCCTGAACTTGTCGTGCTCCCAGCGACCCTCGTCTTTCCACAGCTTCCTGTTGCGACCTTTAGGTCTGACGGAGGCAAACGGACAAAGTTTCACATGCATCCGTGACAAGTTCACGTCACAGCAGATTAAAAGCGCGGCGTTCCTCCCGTACCTCTCCTCCTCCTGGGCGTGTCCTCTGACGTCATGCTCGAAGAAAAGCCCCTTCCTGGGAATGTAGGCCGGGTTTTTCCGGTCCTCGTCATCGTCCAGCTTCTGACCGGGTTTTCCTACCGCCTTCGTCTCAGGATCGTCTGTGGACTCCTGCACACGCATCAGTCACATGAGAAGAGTGAGTGGGAATATATATATATATATATATATATATATATATATATATATATATATATATATATATATATATATATATATATATATATATATATATATATATATATATATATATATATATATATATATATATATATATATAAATAAAACATACAACATAATGTAACATTTAATAACAATATTTTGGAACACTGAACAGATTTGAACATAAATAAATAACCAGAGATTTCTCTCTTTTCTGCAACAAAATAATACTGTTGAAAAATACAAAGTATTGATCAATCAGACTGGGATTAGTCCCCAAAGCATGCTGGGAAGTGTAGTTCTTCATGAGAAGCAGTTTTGTTCCGGTGGAAATAACTTGTTTTGATAAACAGCAAAGGTAAGACAACATTTCTGCTTGTTTTTCAGTTGTTGTTTTGCTCTTATTTTGGGGCTGGATATTGTTCGTAGAGTGATAAAAATGGTACCGTTAGAATCTGTGAATTCTCCGCCGTTTACATAATCTTATAATCTTTATATGAGCTTTTAGCTGAGTTTCTGACCTTTCTGTGGGTATGCAGCATGTCTGTGTTTGTTAAAGTTAGACATGGTTTGATGACGCTTTTGTCGCTGCGTCTGACGCTGACCCTGATACTGAGGACATCAGTGAAGAAGAGATTAACGCGATTAAAAAACATAACACGTTAATGACGCCTGTAATTAATTAATCACAATTAACGTGATCATTTGACACCCTAATAAAAATAAGTTTGGTAACACTAACGGCTCATATCATGTGGCTGACTGGAAAAATAACTGGGAGTTAGAAAGAGCGTTGAGAGAGTCTGTTTTCTCAGCCACGAGACGGGTTCGACTCATTTTGGTTTGTGGACAAAAACAAGACATTCATCATTCCCAGGTTTGACAAACACTGAAAAAGAAACGACAGATCAATTCCTTGATTGTGCAAAACAAATAAACATCACTAGAATAACAGCTGCAGGGGGCGACAGCACACACTTTCAGACGTTGGTCATATCCGGGGATGTGAGCGTGTCGGCAGATGTTCTCAAAAGACTTGTTTTTGTCCACAAACCAAAAATGTTCACTTTGAAGAAATCCTTTGTTATAATAATATTTAATATTCACATTGAAGAAGCTGAACAACCAGAGCACTTGTATATGAACATGTGATTGATAACATTGTAAACAGGCGACTCCAGCTCAGTGATTCTCACCTGACCGTCGCCGCTCTGTCTCTCTCCGGCCAGATCCTCCTTCTCCTCGGCTTTGCCCTCATCTTCAACGTGTCCTCCTCCCTCTTTCTCCACCTCCACCTCCACCTCCTCCACCTCCTCCTCCACCACCTGCTGCTGCTCCCCTTGCTCCTCCTCCTCCTCCCCAGTGGGCTCATCAGGAGCAGAGGGCTTGGTCTCACTGACTGCTGCTGCTGGAGCCTCTTCATCACTGAACTGTTCTGCCTCCTCTTCCTCCTCCACTCCCTGCAGCAACACAGAACATTCAGCATTTTAAATCTCTTATAATTAAAGCAAAGTCTGTCCGTTAAAGACAGGATTTCTACCCTGATTGAACAGCTTCAGGGTCATCGTGATTCTGTCATTCTCCAAATCAATGGACTTCACATAATGGTGAGTTTAACACTTGGGAAATTGTCGTCTTTGACGTCGCGCTCATGACTCTTCAGTGACGACGCTCTCTGACCAATCAGAGGGCGGCGGTCTGATGACGTCACATTTTAGTGTGGGCTCAAACGACAACAAACAGCAGGTACACGACACAAGTCCGATTTGAAGTATTTTACCTCTGAATGGGAGCCGTTTTCCTCGGGGTCAGCGCTCTCATAATCCGACAAGACAGCTGGAGAAAGGACACAGACAGGAAACTGTGGTTTGTGAGGATTCACAGCAGAGCCACAGACGAGTGACACATCTTCAGCTGCAGTCACTGATACGTCTTTATACATTATACTATATCCCTATGAAAAGTTCATGCTACAGTGATATTCTACCATGAAAGCAGGTCATTTAAGTAGAAGGATGCAATGGTCATTTCTTTGAGTCAAACAAGAGCGAACAGTGGTGACAATACCACAACAAAACATCTCGATGTCTCAGTAACTGGATCAGTTTTAAAGTGTTGTCTTGGTCTCATGATGTCAACACGTCAACATCACGATGAAGACGTTTGAATATAAATTGTCACTGAAGCAGAACTTTTACATCAGACCGTTGTTGTGATTTTACCGTTTAATCGTCTGGTTAGAGAACAGCATGTTAGTCAAGAAGAGGTGAAACATTGATTTAAAGAAGGTTAACTAAAGGCTAGAGTGCATTTCAGGTGCATATATGTATATATATATATATATATATATATATATATATATATATATATATATATATATATATATATATAAAAACATCTTATATGTTGCCGTGAGGTCAAATGTCTTACCTTCTCCCACTCCATCTTCACTCTCCTGCAAAAACACAGACAAAATAAATGAAATCAGCGTAGCCACAAAAACATGAAAATCAACCAGGCTTTGTGACGACTAGTGATGATTTATATTCTTCAGTAATCTGGAAAATGTGTTGTACAGTGCAGAGAATGAGGAGCTGGTGGATCTCATCACAAACAGCAATACACACATATATATATATATATATATATATATATATATATATATATATATATATATATATATATATATATATATATATCAAATCACAGATCAGGTGTAAACTTAACATATCACAGGAAATCACGTCAATTAAAACCGATCAAATTCATCATGGAGGAGAACTGTGTCCCATAACGTGTCTTTAAATCCACCCAGAGTGATCATTTCAGACATTTACACTTTAATCAAACTGCAGAGCTAACGATGCCTTTGAAATGACTCAGCACAAATGTGTCAACAGCGTCACACGTTCATAAATGGTTAGATATCGCAGCAGACACTGAGCGACTGTGATGTTTTGTCCCATTGGTCGTCGAGGTCCACTTTGAAGGCCTATTATGGACCAGCTCTGGACTAAACTGGAGACCTTTGACCCCTGATACGCTGATGATGACGATGACCACAGAAGTTTAAGTATAAAATGAGGATGAGCGGTGTTTTTCAGTGACAGATCAGCATCTTCGTTGTTAAACTTCATTTGAGTACGACTTATTTGGGATTTAAATGCACTTCTCTAGTTAATGTGAGTGCACTCATTTTCAGGAGTTCACAGTCTGTTGTGTAATTAAAGTCTCTTCAATATTAACCTGTTATTTATATGAAAACTTCATTATTATCTTTGTCTGTTTAACTATAGGCTTAGAGCAGATTGATGTGCTCTAATGTTCTTTACTCAGTTTGTATTCTCAAGTTAGTATTCAGTGTGGTTTTTGTATTAATATGCAGAACATGTTGTGCAAAGAATGTTCAAAGCAAGAAATCATTTACTGGGATATCATTTAAATTTAAAAAGGACAACTTTAAAAAGTATGTGTGTTTCAATCTCGGGGTTAAATTATGACTGACAGACTAACAGATGAATTAAAGTTAATATAAGGACGGAGAACAGCAGTTTAATCCAGGACGGTGATGGAAATGGTCGAGTTTAAAGTCAGATTATTCTCGAGTTGTTCTGAGAATATTAAGAACGTTGTATAAAATACTGTTTAAATGTTGGGTGATGGATAAAGTAGTTTATAAAGGGAGTTAGTGTGTAACAGGAACATATCCGTGTATACTCCTGCTGCTTTTCAAACAACAGACACGTTTGTTTAAAATAAACCATCTATCTATTTTGATGTTATTGCTGTGGTAGTTATGAAACGTTTGCCCAGGTCCGGGCTCCAGGCTCCCGGTCCAGGTCCGGACTCCCGGTCCGGGCACGAAGCCATGGGCTCGGCGAAACTAACGTTAGCTCCCGGAGTTAGCGGCTACTCACACACTCGGACTCCACGTCGCTCTTCGCCTCGGGCCGCTCAACGGTCGCTTCTGCCGGTACCGGGTCTTTCGCCCGGCTCTTTGTCGCCGAGGATCCCGACTTCACGCTGTCCGAACTCGAACCGGACTCGTCGTCGTCCTCGCTGTCCTGGGACGCGCGCCTCCTTCGTCTCCGCCGGTCCGCCATCTTAGAGATCGAATGGTTGGAAGCGGAAGAAGCAAAGGATTGTGGGTAGTCGCGTTCTTCTTCGCCTCCTTTTTGTGTAATGGCGGGTGACGTGTGAAGTTAAAGCGACATTACCGCCACCGCCAAAAATAAATATGTTTAAATTATCGATTTATCAGCTTTGTTAAAGAATAAAAACTAGTTTCTGTCATTTTTCAGCTTCTTAAATGTGTATATTTTCACGTTTCTGTCATTTTTCAGCTTCTTAAATGTGAATATTTTCACTTTTCTGTCATTTTTCAGCTTCTTAAAGGTGAATATTTTCACTTTTCTGTCATTTTTCAGCTTCTTAAATGTGAATATTTTCACTTTTCTGTCATTTTTCAGCTTCTTAAATGTGAATGTTTTCACGTTTCTGTCATTTTTCAGCTTCTTAAAGGTGAATATTTTCACGTTTCTGTCATTTTTCAGCTTCTTAAATGTGAATATTTTCACGTTTCTGTCATTTTTCAGCTTCTTAAAGGTGAATATTTTCACTTTTCTGTCATTTTTCAGCTTCTTAAATGTGAATATTTTCACTTTTCTGTCATTTTTCAGCTTCTTAAATGTGAATATTTTCACTTTTCTGTCATTTTTCAGCTTCTTAAATGTGAATATTTTCACTTTTCTGTCATTTTCCAGCTTCTTAAATGTGTATATATTCACGTTTCTGTCATTTTTCAGCTTCTTAAAGGTGAATATTTTCACGTTTCTGTCATTTTTCAGCTTCTTAAATGTGAATATTTTCACGTTTCTGTCATTTTTCAGCTTCTTAAAGGTGAATATTTTCACTTTTCTGTCATTTTTCAGCTTCTTAAATGTGAATATTTTCACTTTTCTGTCATTTTTCAGCTTCTTAAATGTGAATATTTTCACTTTTCTGTCATTTTTCAGCTTCTTAAATGTGAATATTTTCACGTTTCTGTCATTTTTCAGCTTCTTAAAGGTGAATATTTTCACGTTTCTGTCATTTTTCAGCTTCTTAAATGTGAATATTTTCACGTTTCTGTCATTTTTCACCTTCTTAAAGGTGAATATTTTCACGTTTCTGTCATTTTTCAGCTTCTTAAATGTGAATATTTTCACGTTTCTGTCATTTTTCAGCTTCTTAAATGTGAATATTTTCACTTTTCTGTCATTTTTTAGCTTCTTAAATGTGAATATTTTCACGTTTCTGTCATTTTTCAGCTTCTTAAATGTGAATATTTTCACGTTTCTGTCATTTTTCAGCTTCTGAAATGTGAATATTTTCACGTTTCTGTCATTTTTCAGCTTCTGAAATGTGAATATTTTCACGTTTCTGTCATTTTTCAGCTTCTTAAATGTGAATATTTTCACGTTTCTGTCATTTTTCAGCTTCTTAAATGTGAATATTTTCACGTTTCTGTCATTTTTCAGCTTCTTAAAGGTGAATATTTTCACGTTTCTGTCATTTTTCAGCTTCTTAAATGTGAATATTTTCACGTTTCTGTCATTTTTCAGCTTCTTAAATGTGAATATTTTCACTTTTCTGTCATTTTTTAGCTTCTTAAATGTGAATATTTTCACGTTTCTGTCATTTTTCAGCTTCTTAAATGTGAATATTTTCACGTTTCTGTCATTTTTCAGCTTCTGAAATGTGAATATTTTCACGTTTCTGTCATTTTTCAGCTTCTTAAATGTGAATATTTTCACGTTTCTGTCATTTTTCAGCTTCTTAAATGTGAATATTTTCACGTTTCTGTCATTTTTCAGCTTCTTAAAGGTGAATATTTTCACGTTTCTGTCATTTTTCAGCTTCTTAAATGTGAATATTTTCACGTTTCTGTCATTTTTCAGCTTCTTAAAGGTGAATATTTTCACGTTTCTGTCATTTTTCAGCTTCTGAAATGTGAATATTTTCACTTTTCTGTCATTTTTCAGCTTCTTAAATGTGAATATTTTCACGTTTCTGTCATTTTTCACCTTCTTAAAGGTGAATATTTTCACGTTTCTGTCATTTTTCAGCTTCTTAAATGTGAATATTTTCACGTTTCTGTCATTTTTCAGCTTCTTAAATGTGAATATTTTCACTTTTCTGTCATTTTTTAGCTTCTTAAATGTGAATATTTTCACGTTTCTGTCATTTTTCAGCTTCTTAAATGTGAATATTTTCACGTTTCTGTCATTTTTCAGCTTCTGAAATGTGAATATTTTCACGTTTCTGTCATTTTTCAGCTTCTTAAATGTGAATATTTTCACGTTTCTGTCATTTTTCAGCTTCTTAAATGTGAATATTTTCACGTTTCTGTCATTTTTCAGCTTCTGAAATGTGAATATTTTCACTTTTCTGTCATTTTTCAGCTTCTTAAATGTGAATATTTTCACGTTTCTGTCATTTTTCAGCTTCTTAAAGGTGAATATTTTCACGTTTCTGTCATTTTTCAGCTTCTTAAATGTGAATATTTTCACTTTTCTGTCATTTTTCAGCTTCTTAAATGTGAATATTTTCACGTTTCTGTCATTTTTCAGCTTCTTAAATGTGAATATTTTCACGTTTCTGTCATTTTTCAGCTTCTTAAAGGTGAATATTTTCACGTTTCTGTCATTTTTCAGCTTCTTAAATGTGAATATTTTCACTTTTCTGTCATTTTTCAGCTTCTTAAATGTGAATATTTTCACGTTTCTGTCATTTTTCAGCTTCTTAAATGTGAATATTTTCACGTTTCTGTCATTTTTCAGCTTCTTAAAGGTGAATATTTTCACGTTTCTGTCATTTTTCAGCTTCTTAAATGTGAATATTTTCACTTTTCTGTCATTTTTCAGCTTCTTAAATGTGAATATTTTCACGTTTCTGTCATTTTTCAGCTTCTGAAATGTGAATATTTTCACGTTTCTGTCATTTTTCAGCTTCTGAAATGTGAATATTTTCACGTTTCTGTCATTTTTCAGCCTCTTCCACCTTCTATCAATATAAACAGTGATACCATAGTTCAGGTTAAGCAGCTGCTTAGTAAAGTCTCTTATTCTCAGTGATGCATGGTTATTATTTATTATTCTTATCTTTACCGTCTTGCTGCTGTAACACTGTAAATTTCCCCGTGCAGGACAAATAAAGGAGTGGTTTATCTTATTTTAAAATCACAGGACTCAGGAGTTTTTCCTCCACATCTGCCTCTATCACTAAGTTCAAATGTGTTTCTTTGAAATCCTTTGTTCAGATTGACCTCAGTGACACAAAGTGTCCACACGAGGCAGCTAACAATCCCTGATGTTCTCTGTGGACTTTGGTGTGGGGGAGTGAGCGGTCTAACCAGTCGGTCCAAAGTGTCACAGTGAGATATAGACGTGAACGTGTTGAGTCAGTGGAGACGTTCAGAGCTTCATTTGAGTGCGTTTGTAAAGAATGTTGTTTATGGTATGTCCGTATGTTCCAGGCTGCAGCTGTGGGCGGAGCGTGAGTCTTCAGGTGCAGATGAACAGGTGAACTCTCTGCTGCTTCACACAGTGAAGCTGCAGGACGTGGTTGAGATGGAGCTGCTGACCTGTGCTGTGCTGCTGACTCTGATGGTGACAGGTGAGAGCGTCATGAACGAATGATGTCATTTTATAGATCTTATTTTTGAACGTAGAGGCTCTGACTTCCTGTTTTTTTGTGCGACACTTCTGGTATCACGTTATTTCACGTTAGTGAGTTAAAAATGCTTTTAAAAAAAATCAACAATGCACTGGAAACTTTGAAAACAAGTGTTAGAATTTCACTAGTTCACCTGAACACTATGGACGAGTGTATTTAACTGTTTTAATGAAAGTATCTTTAAAAGAGTCGTTAAATTAGCTCTTTTTAAATGATTTGAACTATGTCAGATTTACTGAGGAGATTTTACAGGAACAGTATCGGTCGCTTCCTCATTACTGAGGCGTCACACTGATGTGGAACTGACCTGACCACTTATATGTATACGTACATATATATATATACATATGTATACATATGTATACAGTGTTTGGAAGATTACTTTGGAAATGTAGTTGGTTACAATTACAAGTTACCCTGTTGAAAATGTAATAGTAGTGTAACTATTTCAATTACTTTCTCAAAGTAATGTAACTAATTACATTTGATTACATTTTGATTACTTTTCTTAATTTTGAATGAAATCTCTCAACTGTTGCTCTACGGGTGTGATGGGTCAGTGACGGTGACGGGTCAGTGACGGGTCAGTGACGGGTCAGTGACGGGTCAGTGCAGGACGCACGTTTGAGCGAAAACACAATCACATATAGACTGCTATAGTAACTTGACAGCAGCTGAGACGCTGTGACATAGATGTGTGTGTGTGTGTGATAAAGCCGAGCTTTTGTGGTGATTTTTCAAATGTAACTTAATTTGTAATCATTGAAATTTCCAAAAGCAACTGTAATTTAATTACATATTTTCTCCCAGTAATGTCACGGGTTACAATTACGTAAATTTTGGAATTAAATTACGTAACGTCGTTACATGTAATTCGTTACTCCCCAACACTGTATGTATATGTATATATATATATATATATATATACATATACATGTATATATATATATATATATACACATATACATGTATATATATATATATATATATATATATATACATGTACATGTATATGTATGTATATATATATATATACATATACATCTCAGACATGGAAGGAAGTGACTTCCTGTCACGTCAGAGGATATTTCTTGTGCTGTCGCTTGAATGAATGAATAAAGTGTTTTTTTAGTGACTCAGACACTAACAACATCATCATCATCATCATCATCATCATCAGCTGTGGTTTTACTCCACTTTAAGATCTGATCTGGTTCAAACTTCAAACCTGAAACCACGACTGTGCTCGACACACCAGACCTGAATCAATCATTTCCAAATACGATTGTTTTGGGCTGAATAATCACGCGTTTGTCAACGTGTCAACATTTATAAACATATTTATATCTGACCTGCTGTCGTAGAAAAATAGCACATTATTTAAATGCCATGGCTTTGTTATTGTCCTTTAAAACTTCATGACTAAACTGAAAATGAAAAACCCACCTGTTCAGATTGACCTCAGTGACACAAAGTGACCACACGAGGCAGCAGAGGAGCAGCATTAAATAACATAAACGTACATTCTTTAATCCACTTTTAATAGTTTTAATTTGTGTTGATCTCCTGTGTTTATTCGGTCGTTTGAGCTTCACTTACAGTCACATTTAAAGGAGCGGTGAAGTGATGACATCATCACAGGTCACTGACTCAGCTGGACTTTCTGTTTAAAAAACAATAAACTGGATTTTCAGGATTATCCTGTAGAGGGTTGACTGAGGTCTTTGGTATTTACAGTCAGTGTGAGTGTGTGTGTGTGTGTGTGTGTAGGGGTGTGTGTGTGTGTGTGTGTGTGTGTGTGGCCTTCATGGAGCACACGATTATCAAGGTTTAACTTGTGACACGTTCTTTTATCATAGATCATAATCAAGTATCAGTCAGTCTTTCATGGCTCTGTAAATGTTTAACTCACAGTGTGACGTCACTGATGTTACACTGTGAAGTAAAAAGTTCATGAAACTCATTGTGTTGTTGTGTCTCTGACAGGAAACCAAGCACAGTTAGACGGTGAGTTTCCTCTTTTCTCTCATTTCACTGACAGAACCAGCAAAAACACGTAAATAAGAGTCAAAAGTTCACTAAAGAGAGTATAAAGTTAACTAAAAAGAGTATAAAGTTAACTAAAGTTCACTCAAAAGAGTATAAAGTTAACTAAAGTTAACTAAAGAGAGTATAAAGTTAACTAAAAAGAGTATAAAGTTAACTAAAGTTAACAAAAGAGAGTATAAAGTTAACTAAAACAGTTAAACTAACCAGTGACGTTAACCCTCCAGTTTGTGGTCGAGCTCCTCTCAACACAAAGATTGTGGGCGGGGCTGATGCACCTGCAGGGGCGTGGCCTTGGCAGGTGAGTCTCCACTCCTTTGGTCGTCACATCTGTGGAGGTTCACTCATCAACAGCCAGTGGATCCTGACGGCAGCTCACTGTTTCATCAGGTGAGGACTTCTGTCCAACTGTCCATCTGTCCATCTGTCCAACTGTCCATCTGTCCATCTGTCCATCTGTCCAACTGTCCATCTGTCCAACTGTCCAACTGTCCATCTGTCCATCTGTCCAACTGTCCATCTGTCCAACTGTCCATCTGTCCAACTGTCCATCTGTCCATCTGTCCATCTGTCCAACTGTCCATCTGTCCATCTGTCCATCTGTCCAACTGTCCATCTGTCCAACTTTCCAACTGTCCAACTGTCCATCTGTCCAACTGTCCATCTGTCCAACTGTCCATCTTTCCATCTGTCCAACTGTCCATCTGTCCAACTGTCCAACTGTCCATCTGTCCATCTGTCCAACTGTCCATCTGTCCAACTTTCCAACTGTCCAACTGTCCAACTGTCCAACTGTCCATCTGTCCAACTGTTCATCTGTCCAACTGTCCATCTGTCCAACTGTCCATCTGTCCATCTGTCCAACTGTCCATCTGTCCAACTGTCCAACTGTCCATCTGTCCATCTGTCCAACTGTCCATCTGTCCAACTGTCCATCTGTCCATCTGTCCATCTGTCCAACTGTCCAACTGTCCATCTGTCCAACTGTCCAACTGTCCATCTGTCCAACTGTCCATCTGTCCAACTGTCCAACTGTCCATCTGTCCAACTGTCCAACTGTCCATCTGTCCATCTGTCCAACTGTCCATCTGTCCAACTGTCCAACTGTCCATCTGTCCAACTGTCCATCTGTCCATCTGTCCAACTTTCCAACTGTCCATCTGTCCAACTGTCCATCTGTCCATCTGTCCAACTGTCCAACTGTCCATCTGTCCAACTGTCCATCTGTCCATCTGTCCAACTGTCCATCTGTCCAACTGTCCATCTGTCCATCTGTCCATCTGTCCATCTGTCCAACTATCCATCTGTCCAACTGTCCATCTGTCCATCTGTCCAACTGTCCATCTGTCCAACTGTCCATCTGTCCATCTGTCCAACTGTCCATCTGTCCATCTGTCCAACTGTCCAACTGTCCATCTGTCCATCTGTCCAACTGTCCATCTGTCCAACTGTCCAACTGTCCATCTGTCCAACTGTCCATCTGTCCATCTGTCCAACTTTCCAACTGTCCATCTGTCCAACTGTCCATCTGTCCATCTGTCCAACTGTCCAACTGTCCATCTGTCCAACTGTCCATCTGTCCATCAGATCCCTGACTCATCATATTCTTGTGTCCTCAGCTCTTCCACACTTGGCTTGGTGGTTTATCTGGGACGTGAATCCCAACAAGGCGTGAACTCTAACGAAGAGTCTCGCTCAGTGTCAGAGATCATCAATCATCCAGATTACACAACAAACACTAACGACAACGACATCTGTTTATTGAAACTATCGTCGTCTGTTGACTTCACTGACTTCATCAGACCTGTGTGTCTCGCTGCGTCTGACAGTGTCTTCTCTGCTGGAACTAACTGTTGGGTCACTGGCTGGGGAGGGATCAGCACTGGTGGTAGGTCTTATTATTACTGTTATTATTATTATTATTACTGTTATTATTATTATTATTACTGTTATTATTATTGTTATTACTGTTATTATTATTATTATTACTGTTATTATTATTGTTATTGTTTTTCTTATTATTATTATTATTACTACTATTATTATTGTTGTTGTTCTTCTTATTGTTGTTGTTGTTATTATCATCATCATCATCATTATTATGATTATTAATAATAATCATAATAATAATAATAATATCATCATCATTATTATTACCATCATCATTATTATTACCATCATCATCATCATTATCATTATCATTATCATTATCATTATCATTATTATTTGTATCATTATCATTATTACCATGATGATTATTAATGATGATCATCATCATAATAATAATACTATCAGTGTAAAACAGGAAAGTGTAGTCTGTAAACCACTCACTCTCCCACACCAAAGTTCATCGAGTAAATCGTTGATAAACTGAAGATCACTGGGTTTTTTCCTGGTTTTGGAGACTTTTTCCCTCAGAATTCAGACTTTTATCTTGTTATTTATACACAGTGTAAATTAGGGAAATGGCGTTCTACCCAAAATGACCATCAGGTGGCAGTGATGGACTAAAGAGAGATCAGAGTGCTTTGGGCCTGTAAATACCTGCTCTTTCTCTTTCTTTGCTCTTCTTCCTCAGTCGCTCTTCCTTTCCCTCAGCAGCTTCAGGAGGTTCAGGTTCCCATCGTGTCTAACACTCAGTGCACAGAAGCTTATTCTTTCCTCACCAGCAACATGATCTGTGCTGGACTGACTGAGGGAGGGAAGGACTCCTGTCAGGTGAGGAGAACACACACAGAACCAACACAGAACCAACAACTGAACATCTCTGATTTACTCGGGGGACTTTGGTGTGGGAGAGTGAGTGCTGTACAAACTTGATTTCCCGCCTCCTGTGATGCAGTGTGGACATTTATTGCGTGGTGATGCAGTTAGTGCGTCATCGTGTGTGTGTGTGTGTGTGTCCATGTATTACTCATGTTGTGGGGACATAAATCTGTTTACACACTCACATTATGGGGACTTGTCTTCCTTGTGGGGACAAAATCAAGTCATGTGAATGACTGTATTTTAAGGTGAAGAAATGTTTTAAATTATGGTTAAGGTTAGAGTTAGTCTCCAGCAAATGGATGTAAGTCAATACAATGTCCCCTTAAGTCATGAAAACCTCACGTGTGTGTGTGTGTGTGTCTGAGGACCAGTGAGAGGTTTTTAAACCAACAAAGTGAGGACATTTTGGCCGGTCCTCACTTTATTTTCATTCAAATCACTTTTTTTAACAGAGCTCCTCAATTTGGTACAAAAACCCGTTTTCCAGCCCTGGTGCACTTTTTGCTCTGGGGCTCCACCTGCAGACATGTTATGGTACTGCACCCAATAGTTCTATATAGATGTCATTCATGAAGTAGATATTTGTAATTGTGTTGATTTATAAAGTGGAAATGCTGGTCCTCACTTTGTCAGCACTTTTACCCGGTCCTCAGTATGCAGCAAGTACAAGAATGTGTGTGTGTGTGTGTGTGTGTGTGTGTACAGGGTGACTCTGGAGGACCACTGGTGGCTAAAGACTCTCTGTGGATTCAGTCTGGAGTGGTGAGTTTCGGACAAGGCTGTGCTGAGCCAAACTTCCCCGGCGTTTACTGCCGTGTGTCTGTGTACCAGGACTGGATCAACAGCCACATCAGCACCAACCAACCGGGCTTCGTCACCTTCAGGGGAAACGGCGACGGTGGGACGAGCGGATGTTCAGGCCACACCTCCCTGTCCCTGCTCCTCCTCCTCCTGTCCGTCCTTCCTGTCCTCTTCACCACCTTTGTCCTCACTTAGAAGGTCACACTGACGGGGAGAGTGAAGTGCTGGTGATTTGTTGGATTTAAAGCCTTTAAAGATCAAACATCTCAGACTGAAGCAAATTTAAAAAACGTTACAGTTCTGATGAGCAAACTTAAATATAATTCATTCAGTTGCTTTTTTTTATTAGTGAATTATGTTTTTACAGTCTGCCATTTTAATATTATACATGAATATATACTGTATATGTACTCTACCAGTCAAAAGTTTGGACACACCACAGAGGTGCTCAACAAACAAATATATTAAGTTGACAGTTAATTAATTAATTAATTAATTATACTTTCCAAGAATCAAATGTGAACAAACAAGGTTTTAGTGTGTGTGTGTGTGTGTTATTTCTTGTTGTAACATTTGGTGTTTTCTATAACATACATCTGTGATTCATGTTTCTGTGTGTGTGTATATATGTACATATACATGTACAGTATACATATACTTGTATACACACACGTGATCTGATCAGCTACTGCTGTCTATTTATCATTATTATGTCAAATAAATGCTCTTTTTTGAAATGATATTTCAATGCGTCTATGTGATAATATGTGAGATGTGTGACGTATATTTATATGACATGATCAGTGCAGTGATAATAAGACTGATTTAGATTTTACATTAGATCAAATACTCCTGTATAATATACAGGAGTATTTGATCTAATCCATTTAATGGATCATTTCCTGATATTCCTTAAGAGATATGCAAATATTTTCAACGGATTCTTGTTCAGGGCGATGCCGACTATTATGAGGGTAAATTTCAAGTCATTCCGAGATACTTTTTGTTTTCAAGACTAAACTCAGCTCACTGTCAAAGTGCATCAGGGAACATGGATAATTTCCTGATTTTCAAAAATTCATGAAAATTATTCCTTAAGAGATATGCAAATATTTTCAACAGATCCTTGTTCAGGGTGATAAAAACTATTATGATGGTAAATTTGAAGTAATTTCGAGATACTTTTTGTTTTTGAGACTAAAGTCAGCTCACTGTCAAAGTGAATTAGGATAAATGGATCATTTCCTGATTTTCAAAAATTCATGAAAATTATTCCTTAAGAGTTTTGCAAATATTTTCAACAGATCCTTGTTCAGGGTGATGTCGACTATTATGATGGTAAATTTCAAGTCATTCCGAGATATTTTTTTTTTTTTGAGAAGAAACTCAGTTCACTGTCAAAGTGCATCAGGGAAAATGGATCATTTCCTGGTTTTCAAAATTTCATTAAAATTTCTCCTTAAGAGATTTGCAAATATTTTCAATGGATCCTTGTTCAGGGTGATGCCGACTATTATGATGGTGAATTTTAAGTCATTCCGAGACTTTTTTTTGTTTTGGGGATTAAACTCAGCTCACTGTCAAAGTGCATCAGAGCAAATGGATCATTTCCTGATTTTTAAAAATTAATCGAAATTATTCCTTAAGAGATATGCAAATATTTTCAACGGATTCTTGTTCAGGGCGATAAAGACTATTATGATGGTAAATTTTAAGTCACACACACACGTATGGTATGCATATTATATATATATAAATATTATTTTTCTGTCGAGTATTAAAGTAGTAAAAGTTCCCACGGGCCTTGAATGCAGCACACGGTCACGTGTTCAGTGTGCTGTGCTCTGATTGGTTCTCAGAAAAGCAGCCGTTTGCCGTCAGACCGGTGTCGTTTTCACGGAGCTGAGCCGGTTTTTCAGTCCCGGGTGAAGATGAACCGGACTGCGCTCATTCTGCTGAGTCTCTGCCTGGTTCTGAGGGCGGAGCCGCGGCTGGAGCCGCAGCGGGAGGACGGAGGCGGCGGCTGGTGAGTGTGGAGCTCGTGGAGCTCGTGGAGCTCATACAGGAAGTCCTGAACCATCCCGTAAACTTCAGTTTCACCAAAAACAACTGCTTTCCAAGTCACTGGTGAACGGCAGTTTGTCTCTGTGTGTGACTCCGCCCATCATAGTGTGACTCCGCCCATCAAGGAGTGACCCCGCTTATCAGGGTGTGACCACGCCCATCAGGAAGTGGCCCCGGTTTTCGCCCTATGCCAGCTGAGATTAGCTGCTTGTGCTTTACCTGGTTTAGCTTTAGCTGTTTTTGGTGTATTAGCGTTAGCTGCTTTTGCTTTAGCTACTTTAGCTTAAGCTGCGTTTGCTTTAGCTGTTTTAGCGTAAGTTGCTTTAGCTGTTTTTGGTGTATTAGCGTTAGCTGCTTTTGCTTTAGCTACTTTAGCTTAAGCTGCGTTTGCTTTACCTGTTTTAGCGTAAGTTGCTTTAGCTGTTTTTGGTGTATTAGCGTTAGCTGCTTTTGCTTTAGCTACTTTAGCTTAAGCTCCGTTTGCTTTACCTGTTTTAGCGTAAGTTGCTTTAGCTGTTTTTGGTGTATTAGCGTTAGCTGCTTTTGCTTTAGCTACTTTAGCTTAAGCTCCGTTTGCTTTACCTGTTTTAGCGTAAGTTGCTTTAGCTGTTTTTGGTGTATTAGCGTTAGCTGCTTTTGCTTTACTACTTTAGCTTAAGCTGCGTTTGCTTTACCTGTTTTAGCGTAAGTTGCTTTTGCTGTTTTAGCTTTTGCTTTACCTGTCTTAGCTGCTTTAGCTACTTTCTCTTTACCTGGTATAGCTTTAGCTGTTTTTGCTGTATTCGCTTTATCTGCTTTTGCTTTAGCTTTAGTTGCTTTTGCTTTAGCTGCTTTTGCTTTAGCTGTTTTAGCTTTAGCTGTTTTTGCTGTATTAACGTTGGCTGCTTTTGCTTTTGCTACCTTAGCTTGAGCTGCTTCTGTGTCGTCACGGACACAACCGTGTAGCCTGAGGGTTAATGACAAACAAATATGGAAGAAGCGAAATTAGACTAAGAAAGTACGCTGTAATATTATATATATTATATATTATAATACTTTCTAAATGACCAATGGTCTGCCTCCGTGTTCAGGTCGTTGAATTCGGACGTGAGTTTGGAGGACGACGGTCGCTGTGACGTGGACGTGGTGGACGCTTCGTCGCTCTCATATCAACACTTCCTCGAAAGGTTTGATCGACTTTTTTTACAGCGTGTGTGTGTATTTATAAATATTATATTTTAAATTAATATGTGTATATAAGTTTTTTTCCACATTTACTGTCTGGTGAAATGAACGCAATATTCTATAGATGTGGATAAATGTAGATAGGGGGCGCTGTCACAGAGTGGAGCCCCTGTTACTGTCTTGACTCATGAGGTCACTTCCTCTTCCTCTTCTTCTGTGGTTTCTCAGATACGCGTACAGTCGACCCGTCGTCCTCCGAGCTCTGACCAATAACACGGTGTGTTATTTTGGCCAATTTTCTTTGTTAAGCTCAATAACTCGTTATTAAAAAAACAATTAAATAAAAAGTTTTATCTTTTGAAAAAGTGTCAGATAAATAAATAAAAATCTTTGTCGTAAAGAGACAAACGTACGAGACGTTTGGTAACATTTGTCCGTCCTGTTGTTGCAGAACTTCCGGCTTCTCTGCTCGAAGTCTACGTTGCTGCAGGAATACGGCGGCAGGACAATTCGTCTGAGTACTGCTAACACGTACTCGTACAGGAAAGGTACGAGGGGCGTGTCCTCATCACAGTCACAGAGGGGCGTGTCCTCATCACAGTCACAGAGGGGCGTGTCCTCATCACAGTCACAGAGGGGCGTGTCCTCATCACAGTCACAGAGGGGCGTGTCCTCATCACAGTCACAGAGGGGCGTGTCCTCACCACATTCACAGTTCGGCGTGTCCTCACCACAGTCACAGAGGGGCGTGTCCTCAACACAGTCACAGAGGGGCGTGTCCTCATTACAGTTAGAGGGGCGTGTCCTCACCACAGCCAGAGGGGCACGTCCTCACCACATTAGTCAGAGGGGCGTGTCCTCATTACAGTTAGAGGGGCGTGTCCTCACCACAGCCAGAGGGGCACGTCCTCACCACATTAGTCAGAGGGGCGTGTCCTCATTACAGTTAGAGGGGCGTGTCCTCACCACAGCCAGAGGGGCACGTCCTCACCACATTAGTCAGAGGGGCGTGTTCTCAACACAGTGATAGAGGGGTGTGTCCTCATTACAGTTAGAGGGGCGTGTTCTCAACACAGTGATAGAGGGGTGTGTCCTCATTACAGTTAGAGGGGCGTGTTCTCAACACAGTGATAGAGGGGTGTGTCCTCACCACAGTCATAGGGGGCGTGTCCTAATCAGTCAGGGGGGCGGGAAAGTCCTGGCACATTTTGTGCAAGTGTTTTAAAGCTCATGTTAAACTCTTGTGTGCTTACAGAAAAGTGTCCAGCAGGGGGCAGCAGCTCAGCCATGTTGATTTACTGTTAAATGAGTCCCTTACTCACTCGCTGTGTTGATTGTGTTGCAGTGGACGTGTCTTTCCAGGAGTACGTGGACGTTTTCCTGAAGCCTCAGTCCTCTGAGGTCCTGGGGAACGGTGAGTTCTCTGTTCATTATGATCATCCATGGTGTGAGGACATTGGTCAAACACAGACGTCCTCACAGACGTCCTCACAGACCTCCTCACAGACCTCCTCACTAACGTCCTCACAGACGTCCTCACTGACGTCCTCACTGACGTCCTCACTGACGTCCTCACAGACGTCCTCACAGACGTCCTCACTGACGTCCTCACTGACGTCCTCACAGACGTCCTCACAGACGTCCTCACTGACGTCCTCACAGACGTCCTCACTGACATCCTCACTGACGTCCTCACAGACTCACAGACGTCCTCACAGACGTCCTCACAGACGTCCTCACAGACGTCCTCACTGACGTCCTCACTGACATCCTCACAGACTCACAGATGTCCTCACAGACTCACTGACGTCCTCACAGACTCACAGACGTCCTCACAGATGTCCTCACTGACGTCCTCACAGACTCACAGACGTCCTCACTGACGTCCTCACAGACGTCCTCACTGACATAGTGACTGTTTTGTCCTCTTTGACAGACACTCTTTACTTCTTTGGAGACAATAACATGAGCGAATGGCAGAGTCTGTTCCTGAACTACGAGGCTCCTCCCTTCGTCCTCCCTCTGTCCACATCAGCTTACAGCTTTGGAATCGCAGGTGAGCGATCAGTGACTGCCCTCTAGAGGAAGTATGGTGTTAACGTGTAGGTCAGAGACAAACTCTTTTTGTGTCTTTTTGTGTCTTTTTGTGTCTTTTTGTGTCTTTTTGTGTCTTCAGGTCCAGGAACAGGAGTTCCCTTTCACTGGCACGGACCTGGATTCTCTGAGGTCATCTATGGAAGAAAGGTGAGAGGGTGAAATTAATGAGTGAGTGAGAGGGTGAATGAGTGAGAGTGAATGAGTGAGAGAGTGAATGAGTGAGAGGGTGAATGAGTGAGAGGGTGAGTGAGTGAGAGGGTGAGTGAGTGAGAGGGTGAATGAGTGAGAGTGTGAATGAGTGAGAGGGTGAATGAGTGAGAGGGTGAGTGAGAGTGAATGAGTGAGAGTGAATGAGTGAGAGAGTGAATGAGTGAGAGGGTGAATGAGTGAGAGGGTGAGTGAGAGTGAATGAGTGAGAGAGTGAATGAGTGAGAGGGTGAATGAGTGAGAGGGTGAGTGAGAGAGTGAATGAGTGAGAGGGTGAATGAGTGAGAGGGTGAATGAGTGAGAGGGTGAATGAGTGAGAGGGTGAATGAGTGAGAGGGTGAGTGAGAGAGTGAATGAGTGAGAGGGTGAATGAGTGAGAGGGTGAATGAGTGAGAGGGTGAATGAGTGAGAGGGTGAATGAGTGAGAGAGTGAATGAGTGAGAGAGTGAATGAGTGAGAGGGTGAATGAGTGAGAGAGTGAATGAGTGAGAGGGTGAATGAGTGAAAGGGTGAGTGAGAGTGAATGAGTGAGTGAGGGTGAATGAGTGAGTGAGTGAGAGAGTGAGAGGGTGAATGAGTGAGTGAGTGAGAGGGTGAGGTCAGTGACAGTGTGATGTCTTTGTCCTCAGCGCTGGTTCTTGTCTCCTCCTGATAAAGAACCTCATTTCCACCCTAACTTCACAACTCTGTCCTGGATCAGAGACGTTTACCCCAAACTGTCTGAGGACCAGCGTCCTCTGGACTGTACCATCCGTCCAGGAGAGGTGGGGTCCACTGTCTCATTCAGTCACAAAGAGAGGACATTTAGACAAAGCGAGGACATTTAGTCAAAGTGTCCCTATAGATGAGGACATGTTGTTGTGTCCCTGCAGGTTCTGTATTTCCCTGACCGATGGTGGCACGCCACGCTCAACCTGGACACCAGCGTCTTCATCTCCACCTTCCTCGGCTGACTGACCTCCAGGACCAGGACGTCCAACTGTCCACGTCCAGCTTTGCCACACAATTTTTTTTACCCCGTCATTTTGAACTTAAAGGGACAGTTGAGGTTTTTTGTATGAATGAGTGAGTGAGTGACACAGTGAGCCCTGGTCAACAGACACAGACACAGACACACACACAGACACAGACACACACACACACACACACACACACACACACACACACACACACACACACAGACACAGACACAGACACAGACACACACACACACACACACACACACACACACACACACACACACACACAGACACAGACACTGACCTTCAGACATCATTCTTTAATAATGTGACTTTAAAACAGTTTGTCGGTGATTTCTCGTCTTTTCTCTTGTGTTTTAGTTGAAGTATAAGTACATACTTTATATATACTGTGTGTACTTTATATTATGAAGTATATAATGAAGTTTTTTCTAAGTACAAAAATGAATGAAATTGAAAATATCAGTCAGTTTGTTGAACTGGATGAACACATGAAATGTAAATAAAATGACTCCTGATAATTCTCTCTCTGGATTAAACGAAGCACATTTAAAACTCCTGTTTGTTCAGGTCAGTGCTGACTGCGCCCCCTGCTGCTGACAACCTGAACTCCACTAAAGACTCATGTCATCAAATCTACGTCAGTTGAAGTCTACGATGTTTTAAGGGCATGTTCACGTCGTCGTAGACTTGAACTGACGTAGACTTGATTTTGATGGTAAACACAGTTTGGTTCTGAGGTTTGTGGCTCTGTGGGAAACGGCGCCCTCTTCAGGCAGCTCTCTGTTTTACAGCGGTTTCCTCCAAACTTCCTCTCCTGAGATGTAAGTCGCTTTGATGTTGAGGCCGTCGTCGCACAACGTCAGGTCTGCGAAACACACAAGCAACACTGAACACCTGTGTGTGTGTGTGTGTGTGTGTGTGTGTGTGTGTGTGTGTGTGTGTGTGTGTGTGTGTGTGTGTGTGTGACCTGCTGACCTGCATCTGAGCCGTAGTCCAGGTTTCCTTTCCTGTGGCTGATTCCCAGAAGCTGAGCTGGATGAAGTGAAGCAGCTTCTAGAGCTTCTTCTACACTGCAGCCTGTACACACACACACACACACACACACACATTAAACTAATGCACACACACACACATTAACATAATGCACACACACACACATTAACATAATGCACACACACACACATTAACCTAATGCACTCCCTAACCCTAAACCAGGTCTCAACCCTGATAAAGTCTTCTAAATTTGTGAGGACCAGACAAAAATGTCCCCACAAAGATATGAAAACTGACTCCAAACTAAAACAGGACGTCACCTTAAGCCCACACTACACCAGTCCCGCCCCCATGGCCCCGCCCCTCAAACTCGTCACACACACACACACTCACCTGTAGCTTGTCTGAAGTGTCTCAAACACATGTCCATGGTGGCGATGCTGCCGCTGAGCGTCTTCGTGCCTGAGACAGAAACGACGAGGATAAAACGTCTGAATTCATGGATTGATTTCAAACGTCTGAATTCATGGATCGATTTCAAACGTCTGAACAAAGCTGCACCTGCGATGTGGGCGTGGAGACCCTGGATCTCGATGACCTGCTGACCCAGAGTGTGACGGCCGGGGGGAAGACCCATCGCCGCGATGGCGTCCGTCACCAGCACCAAACCTGAACAATTCAAACACAGCTCACACCTCTGACCACCAGGTGGCATCGTTACAGTAAAACAACACGCACTAAAAAAAAAGGTTTGGTCAATAAAGAACATTCTTTTTTCATTAAATGATTTGATTCTTTGGTCCAAAATGTCATCATCATCATCATCATCATCATCATCATCATCATCACCTCCATCATCACCTTCATCATCATCATCATCATCATCATCACCTCCATCATCATCATCACCTCCATCATCATCATCATCACCTCCATCATCATCATCATCACCTCCATCATCATCACCATCATCATCATCATCATCATCATCATCACCATCACCATCATCACCTCCATCATCATCATCATCATCATCATCATCATCACCATCATCACCTCCATCATCATCACCATCATCATCATCATCACCTCCATCATCATCACCATCATCATCATCATCATCATCATCATCACCTCCATCATCACCATCATCATCATCATCACCATCATCATCATCACCATCATCATCATCATCACCATCACCTTCATCATCATCATCACCAACATCACCATCATCACCATCATCATCATCATCATCATCATCACCTCCATCATCACCATCACCATCACCTTCATCATCATCATCACCAACATCACCTTCATCATCATCATCACCAACATCACCATCATCACCACCATCATCATCATCATCACCATCACCTTCATCATCAACATCACCAACATCACCATCATCACCATCATCATCATCATCATCATCATCACCTCCATCATCACCTTCATCATCATCATCACCAACATCACCATCATCACCATCATCACCATCATCATCATCATCACCACCATCATCACCATCACCTTCATCATCAACATCACCAACATCACCATCACCATCATCATCACCATCATCATCACCTCCATCATCACCATCACCATCATCATCACCATCACCATCATCATCATCACCTCCATCATCATCATCATCATCACCTCCATCATCATCATCACCTCCATCATCATCATCATCACCTCCATCATCACCTTCATCATCATCACCTCCATCATCATCATCACCATCATCATCATCATCATCACCATCATCATCATCACCATCATCATCTTCATCATCATCACCATCATCATCATCACCATCATCACCTCCATCATCATCATCATCATCACCATCATCACCTCCATCATCACCATCACCATCATCATCATCACCATCATCACCTCCATCATCATCACCATCATCACCATCATCATCATCATCACCTCCATCATCACCATCACCATCATCATCATCACCTCCATCATCATCATCATCATCACCATCATCACCATCATCATCATCATCACCTCCATCATCACCTTCATCATCATCATCATCATCATCACCATCATCACCTCCATCATCATCATCATCATCATCACCATCATCATCACCACCATCACCATCATCATCATCACCATCATCACCTCCATCATCATCATCACCATCATCATCATCATCATCACCATCATCATCATCACCATCATCATCTTCATCATCACCTCCATCATCATCATCATCACCATCATCACCTCCATCATCACCATCACCATCATCATCATCATCATCATCATCATCATCATCACCATCATCACCATCATCATCATCATCACCTCCATCATCACCTTCATCATCATCATCATCATCATCACCATCATCATCTCCATCATCATCATCATCATCATCACCATCATCATCACCACCATCACCATCATCATCATCACCATCATCACCTCCATCATCATCATCACCATCATCATCATCATCATCACCATCATCATCATCATCACCATCATCATCTTCATCATCACCTCCATCATCATCATCATCACCATCATCACCTCCATCATCACCATCACCATCATCATCATCACCACCATCATCATCATCACCATCATCACCATCATCACCATCATCACCATCATCATCATCATCACCTCCATCATCACCATCACCATCATCATCATCACCTCCATCATCACCATCACCATCATCATCATCATCTCCATCATCATCATCATCATCATCACCATCATCATCATCACCATCATCATCACCACCATCACCATCATCATCATCACCATCATCACCTCCATCATCATCATCACCATCATCATCATCATCATCACCATCATCATCATCATCTTCATCATCACCTCCATCATCATCATCATCACCATCATCATCATCATCATCACCATCATCATCATCATCTTCATCATCACCTCCATCATCATCACCATCATCATCATCACCATCATCACCTCCATCATCATCATCACCATCATCATCATCATCATCACCATCATCACCTCCATCATCATCATCACCATCATCATCATCATCATCACCATCATCATCATCATCTTCATCATCACCTCCATCATCACCATCATCACCTCCATCATCACCATCACCATCATCATCATCACCACCATCATCATCATCACCATCATCACCATCATCACCATCATCACCATCATCATCATCATCACCTCCATCATCACCATCACCATCATCATCATCATCATCACCTCCATCATCATCACCATCACCATCATCATCATCATCATCATCATCATCATCACCATCATCATCACATCATCATCATCATCTTCATCACCATCACCTGACAGTAGAAGGTCAGTGTCTGACCTGAAGGGTGCGCTCTGTGGGCGATCCTCAGAGCAGCAGGGTTGGTGTGGATCCCGTCTGCGATCAAACCGTAGAACACTGTCCGTCCTGCAGGGACCTGGTCACTGGTCAGCAGACCCACGATACCTGGGTCCCGATGGTGGAACTGGTTCCAGACGAAGAACAGAAGAACATCAAGATCTTTATATAAATAGGATGAAGGATGAGGATGAAGAGCATCTCACCGGCAGCATGGCGTTGAACAGATGTGTAATGAAGGAGGCTCCATGTTTGACGGCGTCTTCAGCCTGAGACAAGTTAGCTACAGAGTGACCTGTGAGGAAACAGCTGTTCTTAACCTGATCTCAGAGAACACAGTCGGAGAACCTCAGACGTGGAGGAGCTGAAGGTCGTGGTTTGATGAAGCTAAAAGGACAGAGATCCTCTGGAGTCTCCACAGCTCACAGTTGTCTCTGAAGACACTGGTTGTCCCCTCATCAAGGGTCAAGACCACAGACCTAAACCACATCCTCCTCCATCTGAGGTTCAGCTTGGTCTGTAGAGGAGAGTGCACCCCCTGCTGGTATGAAACCTCATTCATCGTCAAAACAAAGAGATAAATCAACGCTCACCTAACGACACAGTGATGCCCCGCCTACAGAGCTCCCTCACCACCGATTGGCTGCCAGGAAGCTCAGGAGCGAGTGTTACCATGGCAACGTTGTCCAGGCTGCCGTAGGCCTCAATCAGGTCCTCGATGCCTCCAGACTGAAAGGTGCTGAGATATTTCTCTGGATGAGCTCCTCTCTTCTCCACACTGATGAACGGACCCTCAACATGAAACCCTGACAAAGACGTGAGGACACAATGTCCACTTTACGTCCACTATCAGGTGTTGGTGTGTGAGGTGTGAGGCTAATGTAGCTGTTTGATGTTAGCGGCTAATGTAGCCAGATGTTGGAGCGTTTGCAGCTAATGTAGCCAGATGTCGTAGCGGTAGCCGCTAATGTTGTAGCACTAGTGGCTAATGTAGCCAGATGTTGTAGCGTTAGCGGGTGGGGTAGCCAGATGTTGTAGCATTAGCGGCTAGTGTAGCCAGATGTTGGAGCGTTTGCAGCTAATGTAGCCAGATGTCGTAGCGGTAGCCGCTAATGTTGTGGCACTAGTGGCTAATGTAGCCAGATGTTGTAGCGTTAGCGGGTGGGGTAGCCAGATGTTGTAGTGTTAGCGGGTGGGGTAGCCAGATGTTGTAGCGTTAGCAGCTAGTGTAGCCAGATGTTGTAGTGTTAGCGGGTGGGGTAGCCAGATGTTGTAGCATTAGTGGCTAGTGTAGCCAGATGTTGTAGTGTTAGCGGCTAGTGTAGCCAGATGTTGTAGTGCTAGCGGCTAGTGTAGCCAGATGTTGTAGCGTTAGCAGCTAGTGTAGCCAGATGTTGTAGTGCTAGCGGCTAGTGTAGCCAGATGTTGTAGCGTTAGCGGGTGGGGTAGCCAGATGTTGTAGTGTTAGCAGCTAGTGTAGCAAGATGTTGTAGTGTTAGCAGCTAGTGTAGCCAGATGTTGTAGTGTTAGCGGGTGGGGTAGCCAGATGTTGTAGCGTTAGCAGCTAGTGTAGCCAGATGTTGTAGTGTTAGCGGGTGGGGTAGCCAGATGTTGTAGCATTAGCGGCTAGTGTAACCAGATGTTGTAGTGTTAGCGGCTAGTGTAGCCAGATGTTGTAGTGCTAGCGGCTAGTGTAGTCAAATGTTCTAGCATTGGTGTTTGATGTTAGGGGCTACTGTTAGCTGCTAATATAGCCAGATTTTGTAGCGTTAGCAGCTAATGTATCCAGATCTCGCAGTGTTAGCGGCTAGTGTAGCCAGATGTTGTAGCATTAGTGGCTAGTGTAGCATTGGTACGTAGCTCCACTCACCAAGAACTCCGGCTCCATGTTTTCCTCCATTATGAACTTTGACCTGAGGCAAAACCTGAAACCGTTAAACCAGAGGAGAATCACAGAATGTTCAGTGTGTGGGATTTAGCGGCATCTGGTGGTGATGTAGCATATTGCTGCTGTGTGGGTGTTGACCTTGTGGTAGACGTGGTATGGAGACGTGACCAGAGTCGGACAGAAGGACGTCACGCCGTTCTCCACGATCTTTTTAGCTACGATGGAAACGCCGCGGCTAACGTCGTCTGACGCCTGAGAGAAATCTACACCGTGTCCTCCTGAGGGACGAAGACAAGGACACATGAGTGTGTGTGTGTGTGTGTGTGTCTGTGTGTGTGTCTGTGTGTGTGTCTCTGTGTGTGTCTCTGTGTGTGTCTCTGTGTGTGTGTGTGTGTGTGTGTGTGTGTGTGTGTCTCTGTGTGTGTCTCTGTGTGTGTGTCTCTGTGTGTGTCTCTGTGTGTGTCTCTGTGTGTGTGTGTGTGTGTGTGTGTCTCTGTGTGTGTCTCTGTGTGTGTGTCTCTGTGTGTGTCTCTGTGTGTGTCTCTGTGTGTGTGTGTGTGTGTGTGTCTCTGTGTGTGTCTCTGTGTGTGTGTGTGTGTGTGTGTGTACCGTTGATCTGGACGTCTATAAACCCTGGAGAGATGATGTTTCCTTCACAGTTCACTCTCTCGTCAGCGTAACCCTGTTCATCAAAGAATAATCTCTCTGGATCTAAAATCCTGCCTTCACGCACCCACAGGTCCTCTCTGCATACACACACACACACACACACACACACACACACACACAGAGAGAAATACACACACACACACACACACACACACACACACACACACACACACACACACACACACACACACACACACAAAATAAGACATTTGAACTTAGTGATGGATCAACAATCATCTGTGGACTTTGGTGTGTGTGTGTGTGTGTGTGTTCTTTTACTTGCAGCATACTGAGGACCAGTGAGGGTTTTTTACCAACAAAGTGAGGACATTTTTACAAAGTGAGGACATTTTGTCCGGTCCTCACTTTGTTTTTCGTTGAAATCACTTCCTCAGGTTGTAAACATGTTATAATCAACACAAAAACCTGTTTTCCAGCCCTGGTGTTTCACACACTTTTTGCTCTGGGGCACCACCTGCAAACATTTTATTGTACTGCAGTAAGTAGTTCTTTATAGATGTCATTTGTGAAGTGTATTTACTGTGTATTTTACAGTGTATTTACTGTTTTTTTCCACAGTTTATTTACTGTGTATTTATCAGTGTATTCACAGTGTATTTTACTGTTTATTTACCGTGTATTTACAGTCTATTTTATAGTGTTTTTACAGTGTATTGTCATTCTCAAACCTTTGTAAATATTTGTAATTGTGTTGATTTACAAAGTGGAAATGCTGGTCCTCATTTTGTCAGCACTACCCGGTCCTCAATATGCAGCAAGTACAAGAATGTCTGTGTGTGTGTGTTCTTGTACTTGCGGCATACTGAGGACCAGTGAGAGTTTTTAACCAACAAAGTGAGGTCATCTTTACGGAGTGAGGACATTTTGGCCGGTCCTCACTTTGTTTTCATTTAAATCACCTCCTCAGGTTGCTATAACATGCTATACTTAATATGTCAACAACAAAAAAGTATCGTATGACTTTTTTTGTCAAATGTTGTACCAAATTTTTTTTATCAAAATGTTTTTAAAATTTTGGACAACATGATATAGTATGATGTTTTTGTCAAATGTTGGATGACATAGTATAGTATGACTTTTTGTGGTACTGCGACCAGTAGTTCTTTATAGATGTCTTTCTTGAAGTAGATATGTGTAATTGTGTTGATTTATAAAGTGGAAATGCTGGTCCTCACTTTGTCAGCAACCCAGTCCTCAGTATGCAGCAAGAACAAGAACGTGTGTGTGTGTGTGTGTGTGAATGTGTGTGTGTGTGAATGTGTGTGTGTGTGAATGTGTGTGTGTGTGTGAATGTGTGTGTGTGTGAATGTGTGTGTGTACCTCTGCAGCTTGTGATCTCTCAGGATTCTGCAGTTGACAAACTGAGTGATGGGAGCATCAGACACTGATTTGTTGGACGGCATGTCTCCTCTGTCTCTGTCTGAAGAAATAAAAGTGGTTTCTTAAGACAAATAAAACATTTTCTTAAATCAAACATAGTCTCTGTTGTGAATTCAAACCCTAATAATAAGGACACATGATCACTGACTGGATCATAATCAACTGTCCCTTTAAGCACACACACACACACACACACACACACACACACACACACACACACACACACACACACACACACACACACACACACACACACACACACACACACACACACACACACACACACACACTCTTGTACTTGCTGCATACTGAGGACTGGGTTGCTGACAAAGTGAGGACCAGCATTTCCACTTTGTTAATCAACACAATTACAAATATCTACTTCATGAATGACATCTATAAAGAACTACTGGTTGCAGTACCATAAAATGTCTGCAGGTGGAGCCCCAGAGCAGAAAGGGCTGGAAAACTTTTTGGATTTTTTTTTTTTTTTACATTTTTGGTCAAAAATTTGACAAAAACGTCATACTATACTATGTCGTCCAAAATTTGAAAAAAAAATTTGACCCAAAATTTTTGGTCCAAAATTTGACAAAAACGTCAAACAATTATGTCGATCAAAATTTTAAAAAAAAAATTGACCAAAAAATTTTGGTCCAAAATTTAAAAAAAACGTCATACTATACTATCTCGACCAAATTTTTAAAAAGAATTTGGCCAAAAATTCTTGGTCCAAAAATTGACAAAAAACGTCACATTATACTATGTTGTCCAAAATTAAAAAAATAAAATAGGATCCAAAATGTTTGGTCCAAAATTTGACAAAAAATGTTTAACTATGTTGACCAAAATTTGAAAAATCTTTGACAAAACATTTTTGGTCCAAAATTTGACATGACGTCATACTATACTATGTTATCCAAAATTTGAAGAAAAAAAAAATTGACCCAAAACTTTTTGGTCCAAAATTTGACAAAAAAATAGATTATTTTTTTTGACAAATTGAGTATAGCATGTTATAGCAACCTGTGATTTCAATGAAAACAAAGTGAGGACCGACCAAAATGTCCTCTCACACACACACACACACACACACACACACACACACACACACACACACACACACGCACACACGCGCGTTATAAAACATTTAAATATTACGTTTATTATCCTCTATCAAATATTACCTCCCGTCTTATCACTTTGACCTCTGACCCCGTGTTTTTCCACTCGCTGATAAAGTGTTTGGACTCTTTTCTGAACGTTCACATCCCAAACTCCATTTAGAAATCGGTCAATTTCAGACTTTTAAGCGTTAAACTCGGTCTACGAACCTGGAAAGAAGACGAAGTGAAACCTCGGAGAACAAATGTCATCCAGTGAGTGATTCGGCATCAATAACACGTCAATAAAACACTCACTTTTCTCTTATTCCTTCGTTATTAACGCGTGTTCAGTCGTCAGCGCGAGACTAACTTCCGCCAGAAAACACACGCAAACTCCATGAAACTTCGCTGTTTTTCGACCCGGGTTTGGCAGCAGTTTGTTCGGCATCTGCTGCGGAGTCTGCGGAGGAGTCAGAGTTTAATGTTCACAGGAGTTTGATCATGTGACGAGAAACACACACAGGAAGCGGATGGAGTCACGTGACAGCCGGAACTGCAGGTCAGCTGACCAGAAAACAGCTGACTGCGGCTGCACGTGACTTTTCTGTTTCAGCAAAACAAAGCGGAAACTGTTTTATTATTATTTTATCAGACTTTTGTCTGATAAGTATGTAAAACACACACACACACACACACATGCACGCACGCACACACATGCACGCACGCACACACACACGCACTGCTATTTGATTGACCTCAGTGACACACAGTGACCACAGGAGGCAGCAGAGGAGTGACTTCTCACACTGACATAGCTGTTATTAAATGACGCAGCTGTAACTCTGACCAGCAGGTGGAGCCAAAGGATAACTGTTGTTGAAAGAGTTCAGGGCCTGTGACCTTTGATGATGTCATCACAAAGACGTGGTTGCCATGGCAGCAGTGAGGCGTCTCAGTGTGTCCTGACAACAGGCCATCCCATAACTACAGAGAGAGATTCATGATTGACTCACTGCTGCTGTGAAGAAGTGAAGAAGAAGAAAGTGTGATGTTATTGACACGGACACAAAATACATGAGATGAACTCAGATGATGTTGCTGCCCTGACCTTTGACCTGGACACACAAGAAGAAGAACAACATGCTAACAGCTAGCCACAAGCTCTGTGACCTCTGACCTGTGAGTTTAGGTCTAACGTACGACAAAGTCAGAAAAAAGAAGGATTATACAAGTTCACACTGCCAGGAAGTGCTGCAGCAAACTCCGCCCACAGCCCCACCCCCCAGAACACACACACACACACACACACGCACACACACACACGCACACACACACAGACACAGACACACACACACACACACACACACACACACACACACACACACACACACACACACACACACACACACACACTCACAGACTCACATCCATTCCTGAAAGTCAACAATAAAGCATGTTTCCAGTAAAGCAGATGCTTCCCCACGTCCTGCTCGTCGTCATGGAGACGAGAGTCTGAGGACAGTGACGCCCGGCCGGGCCACCCATGAGGAGAGAGAGAGAGAGAGAGAGAGAGAGAGAGAGAGAGAGAGAGAGAGAGAGAGAATCAAAGTGTGTGAATATGAGTGAAGGACGTCTGTGTGAGGACAGACAGAGACACAGAGACAGTAGCTTTGTCTCTTTGTCTCTTTGTCTCATTCACGGCTGCTTAACTCATGACTCTGAGGACGAGTCTTTTCAGAGACTTTAGCTCTTAATCCTCTGCTTTTCACTGGCTACGTCTGCTCTGTGTCAGCTAACTGTTAGCTAACTGTTTACGCTAACTGTTTGCTAACTGTTCACACTAACTGTTCGCTAACTGTTTGCTAACTGTTCACACTAACTGTTCGCTAACTGTTTGCTATAACTGTTCACACTTACTGTTCACACTAACTGTTCGCTAACTGTTTGCTATAACTGTTCACACTAACTGTTCGCTAACTGTTCGCTAACTGTTCACACTAACTGTTCGCTAACTGTTTGCTAACTGTTCACACTAACTGTTCACACTGACTGTTTGCTAACTGTTTGCTAACTGTTCACACTAACTGTTCGCTAACTGTTTGCTAACTGTTCACACTAACTGTTCGCTAACTGTTTGCTAACTGTTCACACTAACTGTTCGCTAACTGTTCGCTAACTGTTTGCTAACTGTTCACACTAACTGTTCGCTAACTGTTTGCTATAACTGTTCACACTAACTGTTCACACTAACTGTTCGCTAACTGTTTGCTCACTGTTCACACTAACTGTTCGCTAACTGTTTGCTAACTGTTCACACTAACTGTTTGCTAACTGTTCACACTAACTGTTCACTAACTGTTCACACTAACTGTTCACACTAACTGTTCGCTAACTGTTTGCTAACTGTTCACACTAACTGTTCGCTAACTGTTTGCTAACTGTTCACACTAACTGTTTGCTAACTGTTTGCTAACTGTTCACACTAACTGTTCGCTAACTGTTTGCTAACTGTTCACACTAACTGTTTGCTAACTGTTCACACTAACTGTTCGCTAACTGTTCACACTAACTGTTCACACTAACTGTTCGCTAACTGTTTGCTAACTGTTCACACTAACTGTTCGCTAACTGTTTGCTAACTGTTCACACTAACTGTTCGCTAACTGTTTGCTATAACTGTTCACACTAACTGTTCACACTAACTGTTCGCTAACTGTTTGCTCACTGTTCACACTAACTGTTCGCTAACTGTTTGCTAACTGTTCACACTAACTGTTTGCTAACTGTTCACACTAACTGTTCGCTAACTGTTCACACTAACTGTTCACACTAACTGTTCGCTAACTGTTTGCTAACTGTTCACACTAACTGTTCACACTAACTGTTCGCTAACTGTTTGCTAACTGTTCACACTAACTGTTCACACTAACTGTTTGCTAACTGTTCACTCCTCTCTGTGTCTCAGCTCAGGCCTGTTTACATTCCTCTCAGTGTTTGTCTGATCCCTGATGTGTGTGTGTGTGTGTGTGGGGGGGGGGGGGCGGGGGGGGTAATAGTTGTAGTGTAAAGATTACCCCCCCCCACAGACTAACCCTGCTGTAAAGAGAACAGGAATGATGAGTCGTAAATTTAACCAACGTCCTGCTCAGCCATTAAGTGTGTGTGTGTGTGTGTGTGTGTGTGTGTGTGTGTGTGTGTGTGTGTGTGTGTGTGTGTGAAAGGGAGACCACACTGTGTGATGTCATGTCTTGCGACAATTACTGTGGTTGTATAAAGAGAAAACAAAATGGCCACCAGCGTGAACACAAAAGTTTACACTTTAACAAAAGACTTGAGTCGTAAAATCTACGTCAATGATGTCTACAGAAGCACTCACTCTGCCACACCAAAGTCACTCACTCTCCCACACGGGCAGAGTGAGTGACTTTGGTGTGGGAGAGTGAGTGGTTTACAAACGTCTGTCTAACAGTGAGATAAAGATCTTAGACTTAAACTGACACTGATTTTTTGTTAAAGTTGCTAAATTGGCTGGCGGCCATTTTGTTTTGACTCATACATATATGAAATATAAAATGACGTCGTGTCACAGAAGATTCTCTCTGAGGTTTCTTTGGTCATCAATGTTTTTTTTTGTTGCTCTTTGTTGTCGTCACTGGCTCAGTGTTGTGTTGCCTCGGTAACAGAACAATGGTCTGTAAACACCAGAGTCAGTTACCGGGCAGATTCTCATCTTACAACGACATCACACTCTTTGTTTCCTGTCTCTGAAACTAACTAAACATTTGAAAAAGACGTGAAATGATCTGAGAGAATCTGTTCAATCTTAGTCCTGAATAAAACACATAGAAACAGTTTAATGACACAGAAATTGTACTAAACTGAATTGAATGACTCATATATTTTATTTATTTTATAGTTTATGAATGGGTGAATAGAGTTCCACATGCTAACAGCTAGCCACAAATAATTGTCATTGTGTACGAGAATCAAAACAAACTGAAATAACAATAATCATCAGTTTTTAAGTCTGTTAGCAGGTGTTAGCTGCTGTTAGCTGCTGTTAGCCGCTGTTAGCAGGTGTTAGCTGCTGTTAGCAGGTGTTAGCTGCTGTTAGCCGCTGTTAGCAGGTGTTAGCTGCTGTTAGCAGGTGTTAGCAGGTGTTAGCTGCTGTTAGCAGGTGTTAGCTGCTGTTAGCAGGTGTAGCTGTGGACTGTGTTAGCAGGGATCGTTGTTTCATGACACAAATGTCTCTGAAGTCACCTTCAGGCTGTCTCCCTCTGCAGCGCCACACACAGGCCTGACACGTGTACTGCACACAAACAGCGTCCAGAGCGTTTACTGAGGACAAAGAGGACAAAGACATCGTTTACATTTCTTTCTGTTTCCGTGAGGACACAGTTTCACACACACACACAGTTTTCCTGGCTATTGTTTCCTTGTTGTTACACAGAGTGTGTATTGCTGACTAAGCCTGTGATGGATGTCAGATTACCCCTCTGTGTGTGTGTGTGTGTGTGTGTGTGTGTGTGTGTGTGTGTGTGTGTGTGTGTGTGTGTGTGTGTGTGTGTGTGTGTGTGGTTTGGTGACAGTTGGACATCTGAGGACAGTTTTGTGAACCTCACTTTTTCTTTGAGAAGAATTTGAGTGAGTTTATAAACTCTCTATATTTAGATGTTTTCAGGATGTTAATAAAGAACATTGTTGTCTTTGACTCTTCAGTGACGACGCTCTCTGACCAATCGGAGGCCGGCAGACTGATGACATCACAGTTTAGTATCAAAGCTGTCCTGCTGATGGACGTCGTCCTCTGTTCAACATGTGAAACACTTTCAGTTTGTAGCGTTTGAACAAACAGTGAAGGATCAACGTTTCAGCAGAGGCTCAGTTTACCTGCAGCAGTGGTCAGGTTACATCTGACCAGCTGCTAATGTCTGAGCGGGGGGGACGGGGACAGAGGGACAGAGGGACGGGGGGACATCAGAGGGTGAGAGGGTGAGTGGTAGTTTAGTGGTAGTTTAGTAGTAGTTTAGTGGTAGTTTAGTGGTAGTTTAGTGGTAGTTTAGTAGTAGTTTAGTGGTAGTTTAGTAGTAGTTTAGTGGTAGTTTAGTGGTAGTTTAGTAGTAGTTTAGTGGTAGTTTAGTGGTAGTTTAGTGGTAGTTTAGTAGTAGTTTAGTGGTAGTTTAGTGGTAGTTTAGTGGTCGTTTAGTGGTAGTTTAGTGGTAGTTTAGTGGTAGTTTAGTAGTAGTTTAGTGGTAGTTTAGTGGTAGTTTAGTGGTCGTTTAGTGGTAGTTTAGTGGTAGTTTAGTAGTAGTTTAGTGGTAGTTTAGTGGTAGTTTAGTGGTAGTTTAGTGGTAGTTTAGTGGTAGTTTGAAAGCCAAAGGTTTCAGCGTCTCACGTCTTTACTTTCAAACGTTCACTGAAGTCGATCGTAATCGTCTGAACACACGAACCATCCTGGGTTTAGGGGTTGGGTCTGTGAAGCTCCGCCTACTTCCCAAAGCCATGAGACAACAGTCCTGATGGTGGCGCTGCAGTGTTATGATATTAAACCTTGTGGTGAGTTTAGTTTCATCTTTTAGCCCAAAATAAGTCACGGTTTTATGTTGAAGTTTGTTTGATGTTACCATGGTTACACCGGTGTGTCCTTTACTTCCTGTCATTCAAACACAGGTGTTTCCTTTAAAGCAGAATCTTTAGTGGATTAATCTGAACAGTTAACGATAATCCTGAGCATCATTCAGACTGACACACTTCAGTTAGGGTTTGGTTTTTATTGTCAAAGAAAAGTGGAAAATCAAATAAAAATGCTAAAGTAAAAGAAAACAAACAAACAGTGTCTGCGACTTCACCGACCAATCACGAGGGAAGACGCCATTATCACGCTTTCTAAATGTTACTGATGGAGGAGAGAAGGTAACTGATGGAGGAGAGAAGGTCACTGATGAAGGAGAGAAGGTCATTGATGAAGGAGAGAAGGTCATTGATGGAGGAGAGAAGGTCACTGATGAAGGAGAGAAGGTCATTGATGAAGGAGAGAAGGTCATTGATGGAGGAGAGAAGGTCATTGATGAAGGAGAGAAGGTCACTGATGAAGGAGAGAAGGTCATTGATGGAGGAGAGAAGGTCACTGATGGAGGAGAGAAGGTCACTGATGAAGGAGAGAAGGTCATTGATGAAGGAGAGAAGGTCATTGATGGAGGAGAGAAGGTCACTGATGAAGGAGAGAAGGTCATTGATGAAGGAGAGAAGGTCATTGATGGAGGAGAGAAGGTCACTGATGGAGGAGAGAAGGTCACTGATGAAGGAGAGAAGGTCATTGATGGAGGAGAGAAGGTCACTGATGGAGGAGAGAAGGTCACTGATGAAGGAGAGAAGGTCATTGATGAAGGAGAGAAGGTCATTGATGGAGGAGAGAAGGTCATTGATGAAGGAGAGAAGGTCATTGATGAAGGAGAGAAGGTCACTGATGAAGGAGAGAAGGTCATTGATGGAGGAGAGAAGGTCATTGATGAAGGAGAGAAGGTCATTGATGAAGGAGAGAAGGTCATTGATGGAGGAGAGAAGGTCACTGATGAAGGAGAGAAGGTCACTGATGAAGGAGAGAAGGTCATTGATGGAGGAGAGAAGGTCACTGATGGAGGAGAGAAGGTCATTGATGAAGGAGAGAAGGTCATTGATGGAGGAGAGAAGGTCATTGATGGAGGAGAGAAGGTCATTGATGAAGGAGAGAAGGTCATTGATGAAGGAGAGAAGGTCATTGATGAAGGAGAGAAGGTCACTGATGGAGGAGAGAAGGTCATTGATGAAGGAGAGAAGGTCATTGATGAAGGAGAGAAGGTCATTGATGAAGGAGAGAAGGTCATTGATGAAGGAGAGAAGGTCACTGATGGAGGAGAGAAGGTCATTGATGGAGGAGAGAAGGTCATTGATGGAGGAGAGAAGGTCATTGATGAAGGAGAGAAGGTCATTGATGGAGGAGAGAAGGTCACTGATGGAGGAGAGAAGGTCACTGATGGAGGAGAGAAGGTCATTGATGAAGGAGAGAAGGTCATTGATGAAGGAGAGAAGGTCATTGATGGAGGAGAGAAGGTCACTGATGGAGGAGAGAAGGTCATTGATGGAGGAGAGAAGGTCACTGATGGAGGAGAGAAGGTCACTGATGGAGGAGAGAAGGTCATTGATGAAGGAGAGAAGGTCATTGATGGAGGAGAGAAGGTCACTGATGGAGGAGAGAAGGTCAATGTCTCAACATTCAGAGAAACCACATGTAAACACATGTGAGCGCCACCTGCTGCTGAGAGCCAGCCTGAGACAGAGAGGCTCACGCTCTGTGATCACAGAAGAGCTTAAGTCTACAACACTCACTCTCCCACACCAAAGTCCATAGAGGAAATCAGTGATTTTAGCTCACAGGGACACCGGAGCTGCTGGTCCTCTGCTGCCTCGTGTGGTCACTTTGTGTCACTGAGGTCAATTTGAACAAAGGTTTTCAAAAGCCGAATTGACAAAATCAGATGTTAAAATCACTGGTTTACTCTGGTGTGGGAGAGTGAGTGACTTTGGTGTGGGAGAGTGAGTGACTTTGGTGTGTGAGAGTGAGTGGTCTGTCTCACAGTGACTTTATTTCAGAGTTTTCTTGTCAGAGCAGACTGTCAGAGGTGGATGATGGATCGTCCTCAGATGTTCTTCAGAAGGTCAGTTGTTCATTAACCAGGCGTCGCCTCACGTTCCTCACATTTAAAGCTCTAAACGGTTGTTTTTTGTTTTCCTGGATCAGTTCTGTGTGAAGCTTGTGTGTCCTTGACTTCACTTCATATCTACGCTAAAGACGTCAGAGAAGAAGAGGAAAGACACCACGTCAACACAGAGAACATCTTCACTTCCATCGTTCTAGCTAAACTGGTTCTAAAGAGTTAGTACAAAAAACAACAACACACAAAAAAGCTAAACGCTAACACGCTACATCACGCCTACACCAAACATCATTTGGCAAATATGTTGTTTCTCAGTGGTTTGTATTTCAGTCCGGTTCCGATGGCGTCCTGACGACAGAACCGCGGCGTCTTTAACGACGTAAACAGACTCCGCGCCGCGTCGTCCTCAACGTTCCAAACGGTAAAACTCTGCGGCGGAATCCGAAGATTTGGTTGGAAACGACGTAACGAGAAGAGTCAAAGAAATGAGTTTGTGTTTTTATTATCGTTGGTTTTCTCACAAGAGCGAACAAGTGCTTTGTACTTTGTACGACTATTAATATTATTATTGTTGTTGTTATTGTTGTTATTGTTATTCTTAGTGCTGTCAATCATGTCTTTTTAACGTTAATCTACACTTGGACATTGTTGGCGTTGATTCTAGTGTCGGACGTCGCGCTCGCGACTCTTCAGTGACGACACTCTCTGACCAATCAGTGACCGGCAGAGTGATGACATCACAGTAAGAAGTGTGTGATGGAAAAGAGCCAAAACTTGTTCTTTGGATATTTGAATAATTTGTGATTGCAGGAGATGATGTGGTTGTAGTACCACAGATGGCCACAGGGATGAATTGGCAGTGAGGCAGAGTTGCTCTCAGAGATGACTGTCGTAAATTAGCCGGTGTTGCTAAGTGATGCTAGCACTGTGTGTTCGCCGTTTGTGGGTGAGCGAAGTTTAAACACAAAAGAAAGGTGATTTGATTGGCTAGCCCCTGTGTCGGAATGTTTGCATAGCACGATTTGATTGGCTGGTGCTTTTGCTGCCGCCGCCTGGTGCTGCTCGGAAAACGTGGAACAATTGTCACCACGACGCAGTCTGGAGTCTTTTCATGGTTCATGTGATTCAAAGCAGTTTTGTTGATGAAGATGAAGATGATGTTTCCGTGGTATCTTAGCTCAGGAGACATCGTGAGTACAGATCCAACACGAACAGTAAAAAAATATTCCTCAGTACATTTGTGAAGGTTTTTAGAAGAAAACCAGGACCAGGGAAGATGTTGTCCCTCAGAGGAGCGAGTCCACCCGGGTGCTGGGGTCACCACCTAAGGGGTCGCCGAGGTCAAACAGCTGGTCCAGGTTGACGGTGGAGCTGCACAGGAAATCGTTGTGGTTCTGTTCTTCTTCAGGCCACGGGTTCTCCAGGAAGGCCGTGGCGAGGAACGTCTCCTCATCAAAGTCATGACTCCTTTGAGTCTCCGTCAGGACGTGGACGTCTTCTGTCCCCACAGTGGGGGACACGTGTCTCCCTCGCACTGTCAGGTCCTCGTCTTTAACGATGGGACTCAGATGTTCTTCTCCCTCCAGACTGAGGTCTCCACTGAGGGCTGAGTCCAGCAGAGCGTCCCAGTCAAAGTGTCCCTTCAGAGGTCCGATGTCCTTCTGTTCGTCCACAGAGAGCAGTGGAGAGCTGGAGCGTCGTGGGACTTTGTTTGCAGAACCTCTGGAGCCCAGTTTCCTCTTCAGTCCAAGTCTTCCTCTGACCACGGGCCAGGATCCCAGCATGGTGCCCTCAGCCAGACGAGGATCCCAGTTCTGGTCGGCACCAGTGGCCTCTTCAAACTCCTGCAGAAGCCTCTGTGAGTCTGGATTGATGCACAGGCTGATCTGACCTCCTGCGGAGCTTCTGGACAGAGGTGGGACGTTGACCCTGAGCCTGTTCTGCAGAGCCGGGTTGATCTGGACCGGAGGCATCCGTCTCTTCTTGTAGGCGCCGCTCAGGAGGCGCTCGGCGTACTGCGGGTCAATCTTCCAGAAGCCGCCCTTTCCCGGCTCGTCCTTCTGCCGAGGAACTTTGATGAAGCACTTGTTGAGGGACAGATTGTGACGGATGGAGTTCTGGAGAGACAAAGAACAAAGACGTCTTCACATCAGAACTTCATCAAACTATTATTTAAGGGCATTTTCACACCTGCAGTTTCGATTGCTTTGGTCTGCACCAGTCAGAAAAATGTTACGATGTAGCAAACAGACGTGGGTACGGTTTGCGTTCACATACACAGAGTTCTACACCAACCAAAATACACGGAACCGGACTAACCCCGGATTTCCACCGGGCGCGTCACCGCCACGGAACGTAAGCGCCGCGGTCACCGGAGCTGATCGCTGCCACGATAATCAATGTGAGCGTCAGGTGGGGAGTGAAGTGGCAGAGAACGCCGCAAAACTGCGCTGCTGAGGTTCTGAGGCGCTGATGCGTCCGGTGGTAATCCGGGGTTATCCCGTATCTCATACCCATGATGCATTAAACTAGACCGTTTCCTCACATTTGGTTTGGTTGCTTTCACAACAGAGGAACCAAACCAAAGCGGTCTGAGACCAGAACCACCCCTTCAGGAAGGTCTCAGACCGGCTGATTTGGTGTCACCAAAGGACCGAGATTACATTCACATCTGAGCAAACGGACTGAACCACAGCGTGGTTCACTGTCCACGCCCACACAACCACCACGTGGACAGAAAATGTTCAGTAAGTTCTTTCGCTGACTTCTCCGAATCTGGTCTGTGATTGGACGCTGGTTCAGCCGCAATCACAAGGTTCTACGTTAAGAACAAGAACATGAGAGCAAAGCTCTACTCTCTGCTCCCTGTATCCACTCGTCTTCTCCTGCTTCATGAAGGTAGAGGAGGTCACAGCGTGGACACTGATGAAGATCTTTCCCGTGAACTGGTGGACGTTCCCCTGCATCGCAGCAGGAAGTCGTGGCCTTAATGTGTTGTTCACTGTTGCATTAAACCATCGCAGCTTCACCTGAACACAGCAGTGACCCCTGTGACCTTTGTTAACCATTATCTGCCCCATGCACGGCCGTACAATAACAACGCCGTCAATCATTTATCAAACTAAATTAAACTTTGCTCCAAACAAATTCCTGAACCTTCGACGAGAATCTGCGACTTTTTCATCTCTGCGTTTGTGATGAGGCAGAAAATCTGAGGAAATAAAAACACGTCCACGAGCTCAGAGCTCTAGAAACCACCACATCAATCATCCGTCTTATATCGGTCATATATCAGTCAGTCTTATATCGGTCATATATCAGTCACTCTTATATAAATCAGTCTTATATTGGTCATATATCAGTCACTCTTATATTGGTCATATATCAGTCACTCTTATATTGGTCATATATCAGTCACTCTTATATTGGTCATATATCAGTCAGTCTTATATCGGTCATATATCAGTCACTCTTATATTGGTCATATATCAGTCAGTCTTATATAAGTCAGTCTTATATTGGTCATATATCAGTCAGTCTTATATCGGTCATATATCAGTCACTCTTATATTGGTCATATATCAGTCAGTCTTATATAAGTCAGTCTTATATTGGTCATATATCAGTCAGTCTTATATCGGTCATATATCAGTCACTCTTATATTGGTCATATATCAGTCAGTCTTATATAAGTCAGTCTTATATTGGTCATATATCAGTCAGTCTTATATCGGTCATATATCAGTCACTCTTATATTGTTCATATATCAGTCAGTCTTATATAAGTCAGTCTTATATTGTTCATATATCAGTCAGTCTTATATTGGTCATATATCAGTCAGTCTTATATCGGTCGGTCTTATATCGGTGAGTTTTATATCGGTCATATATCAGTCAGTCTTATATAGATCAGTTTTTTATCAGTCAGTCTTTTATCGGCCAGTCTTATATTGGCCAGTCTTATATCCGTCAGTCTTTTATCGGTCAGTAAGTGAGTCTTATATAAGTCAGTCTTATATCGGTCAGTCTTATTTCGGTCAGTCTTATATCGGTCAGTCTTATATCGGTCATACTTATATCGGTCAGTTTTATATCGGTCAGTTTTACATCGGTCAGTTTTACATCGGTCAGTCGTATATCGGTCAGTCTTGTATCAGTCATACTTATATCGGTCAGTTTCATATCGGTCAGTTTTATATCGGTCGGTCTTATATCAGTCGGTCTTATATTGGTCAGTCATATATCGGTCAGTCTTATATCAGTCAGTCTTATATCAGTCTGTCTTATATCGGTCAGTTTTATATCGGTCGGTCTTATATCAGTCAGTCGTATATCGGTCAGTCTTGTATCAGTCATACTTATATCGGTCAGTTTTATATCGGTCGGTCTTATATCAGTCGGTCTGATATTGGTCAGTCTTATATGAAACCAAAAGGTCCTCTGCTGCCTCGTGTGGTCACTTTGTGTCACTGCAGTCAATCAAACACTGAAGAGACAAAATCAGACATTTGAACTTCATGATGGAGGCAGCAGTGATTTACTCTGTGGACTTTGGTGTGTGTGTGTGTGTGTGTGTGTGTGTGTGTGTGTGTGTGTGTGTACCTGCCAGGTGGGGTCAGCGTGTCTGTAGTAGCAGAAGTTGTCAGTGATCCACTTGTAGATGCAGGACAGAGTGATCTTGCTCTTCTTGCTCGCCTGCATGCTCATGCAGATCAGCGTGGCGTACGAGTACGGCGGCTTGATGTTAGCGTTGGTTTTATAGTCCACGTCGTCAGGACAGTGACCGTGAGCCACGATCCCGGGCAGCGACTGCAGTCTGCTGTAGGCCGCCGCCGTGGGCTTCCCGGGGGTCAGGGGCGTGTCCACAGAGGCGGGGTCTCCGGCCAGCGGGGAGGCGGGGCCATCGGAGCCCGGCGGCTGGCAGCCGAACAGGTGGTTCTGGTTCTGGTGATGGTGATGGACGCTCTGTGGAACGTTAGCACCGAGGATGGAGAACTCCTGCAGCCACTGAAGGCTGGTCAGACTGTCGTCCAGACACACAGAGCTGCTGCTGCT